>NW_006239743.1:3496-22079 GCF_000226075.1 Solanum tuberosum
AAGCTCATACGGGAGAGGTTGCTAACAGCTCAAAGCCGACAGAAGTCATACTCAGATGTGCGACGAAGGGACTTAGAGTTTTGCGTTGATGACTGGGTATTCTTAAAAGTCTCGCCTATGAAGGGGGTTATGAGATTTGTCAAAAAAGGCAAGCTTAGTCCAAGATTCATTGGGCCATACCGGATCCTTCGAACGGTAGGACGAGTGGCTTATGAATTAGAATTGCCTTCGAGGCTAGAATCTGTTCATCCATTTTTCCATGTATCTATGCTACGGAAGTGCGTAGGAGACCCTTCTCGGGTTGTCCCGGTTGAGGATGTTCAGATCACAGAGGAGTTGTCCTACGAGGAAACTCTAGTTGCCATATTAGATCGGCAGGTCCGTAAATTGAGGACCAAAGAGGTGGCTTCGGTTAAAGTATTATGGAGAAACAAGAATAGAGAAGAGGTGACCTGGGAAGCTGGGGATGGCATGAGGTCCAAATATCCTCACTTGTTTCATACCCCAGGGTGATGGCATATCAGTTATATTGGTGCAGTGAGGTAAGATACCTATCTGATTTTTTTTATATTGTTGCTTATTATTATTGTTGTTGTCGATATATATTTTCTCACATTGTTATTACGGACCTATAGTGCTTAGTAATTTATGTTATCATGTGAGACGCCTAGGTTAGACTTTTTGCATTTTAGGTCCCTGGATAGTGACAATGATAAAGGATACTCTGCCTAAATTTTGAAAACTCCTAAGGACTTAATCGCGTGACTTAGATTATTTTTTTCATTCGAGGACGAATGTCTCTATGGGGGAAGGAAGTAACACCCCGACTTTTCAAAACGTCTAAATTAACTCGTATCTTCATGGAAAGACAAGTAGGGTGAGTAATAAATTAGAAATGATGTGGTATGTCATACTTTAAGTGTTAAAGGGTTGTATCTCAAGTTTTGAAGTTAAGTAAAGGCAAAATAAAAGTTGGCGAAAGTTATCGTAAGTTCCTATTAAAGATTTCTCTAAAATTTGGGTCAAATGTCTTGGATTTTTACTCCCAATATGTAAAGAGTTAGAAGACCTATCACCCATTAAATCGAAGGCCTACGAGTCTAGTTTACAACTCATAAAATGCCGTACCAAACCGACATCAGAGTAAAAAGTTATGAGAGTTTTACTAGGGACTGCCGGGGAAGAATTTGAGTCAAATCCGGGTCAAGTCAAAAATATGGTTTGTCGGCTTAATTAACGTTTTAAGCCATGAAAACATTTCATTTCAGTTCCAAACCAGAGAGAAAGCATAAGAGAGGGTTCCTATGGAGTTCTAGCATGATGAAGGTTAATTTTTGACGATTTCTACCATTAAACTTTGCCCCCGTGCCTAGAAACGTAATCCCTACACGTGGCAATCATTTTTCCCTTCTATTATCTGCGTTGGGAGCTGGTTTTTGAAGATATAAATTTGTAGGTATTGGTGTTTCTTCAAGGTTTACACTTGGTTTACTAAGGTAATCATCTCGGGACCCTTTTTATGGTTGTTTTTTATGAATTTCTACGGACGTTTCGACAAGTTGGGGCAATATGGCAAATCTACCGATTTAAGATTAATTATGAACTGGTTATAGGTGTGTACCAGATGTGTTTATATAGTGTTTGTGAAGCTTAGGACATAAGGAACAACTTTCATGAAGGAACTACGGTCTTTCGAGCGTTCATTGGAAAGGTATGTTAAGGTTATTCCCTACTTACGGCATGTTTCCTTAAAGCTTAAGAGCAATGTAATTGGGTTGTTCTCCTTGTTACACTTGTAGCCATTATTGTTGATTGTTGGCTGCTCGAGTTGATATAATCCTCTCTTGTCGGGATTTTTATTCAGCTAGTAGCATCCCTATGTTGGACACGACTTAGAGGCTATCTGTATAGGTTGGTTATAACTAAATTGCTCGCTTTTAGTGATTGGATTGTTATTGTTACCCTTGGGGCAATTGTGGTTAGCTACAGGAATGTGATCTATGCCTAGAAAGGATATGTTCTGCCTACAGGGCTATATGCATGCCTAAAAGGGCTATGAGTTGCCTACGGGGATATATTGATGCCTAGAAGGGTTATGAGTTGCCTACAGGGCTATATTGACGCCTAAGAAGGCTATGTGCTTCCTACAGGGCCATGTTATTGCCTAAGAGGGCAATGAGTTGTATATATGCTATGTTGATGCCTAAGAGAGCTATGTGCTGCCTACGGGGCTATATTAATGCCTAAGAGGGCTATGTGACTGCCTGTAGGGCTAGTGGACTACCGATAGGGGTATATAGGTTGATTGGCACCTTCCGGGCTTATGGGGGTCTGAGTAGGTGGTCTTGTGTGCTGTTTGTACCTGCCGAGCTTATGGGGGCTTGGTTAGGTTGTTGTTTTGTTATTTTTGATTAGATTTGAGAGCAGGTCGGTACACTTATCTTATCCTTGATTAATTTATCACATTATTCTAGTATATCAGGATACTTCCTCATAGTTTATTGCCTTTCATACTCTGTACATTATTTTGTACTGACGGCCCATTGCCTTAGGGACGTTGCATTCATGCATGCAGGTCCTGACAGAGGATCGAGTAGACCTCCTTAGTAGTAGGATTGACTTTTATCCGGTTGGCTAGCCCCTTTCCTCCGGAGCTGCCAGAGTTGGGAGGTTTGTTACCTTTTGTTGTATATATCTTTATGGGTCACTACAAAAAAATGCTCAATTTATGGAAGTTATTTTGTCAATTTGAGGCAGTTTTTGACCCTCACAATAAGAATTGTGGCGGTTTTTAAAAATGCTACAATTACCTTTGCCACGAGCATATTTGTGGCGGTTTTAAGAAACCTCCATGACGACCGTCGCAAATGTGCATTGGAATTTGTGGAGGTTTTTTAAGTCAATTTGTGATAGTTTACAACCTCCATTATATTATTTTAAATTTTTTAAACTATGTTTGTGTGTGTTTGAAATTACCACAATGTGATAAGTATATTCTCATAATCAAATTTGTGGAGGTTTGTGACCGCCACAAATTGCAATATTTCTATAAAAAAAAATTACATCAAGCCTTTTTAATAATACATATAAATATTTTCTAAATATTTAATGTAAGTCATATTTCATTATACAAATCTGTAGTAATTATAGGTAATTAGATAAATAAATATTGATACATACATAGCCCTGTACACCTTGAACAAGAAGAAAGTTTAAAATTTAATTCATTTAAAAAGTAAATTCATATGAACCTTTGGCCTTAATAACCTATTAGTGAAGTCATACTCATCAATTCAAAGACAATGTAAATATCTTTAAGCTCTCATTCAAAAAAGAGTAAAATGGTGTGGTTTCTTTCAACCCTACCTTGTTACCCATTTAAGTTTGTAGAATAAAATAGTTGTATTTTCTCCTTCCTTAACACATGTAAGATTATATAGATATTAAAATAGACACTAATATTCGATAGAGCAATAATCTGTAAAATATTAGACAAGGTTACATTATTTTGACAGAAAATAAACATACAATTATAGAAAGAAAAAAACACGAATTGAAACTCAATTCTCAAATGAACAAAACAAACTTAATAGGTGTCAATAAGAATCAAACTGATACAAAATTTTATAGAACACTAGTAATTGTTTTTATTAAACAAAAATAAAAATGAGGCTCATCTACAATCAATTAAAGGTTAGATATAATTTTCTTTATTGTGTAATGAAAACTAAAAAATATATAAAAGCATGGCTACATTAAGCATAATAACTTACAAAATACATATTTGTTTACAAATAAAATTAAACAAAATATACATAAATCTCAAATTCTTAAGTGAATTCTAAAGTTCTTGTGACAGAGAATTACCTTTATATTCACAAAAATATTACGAACCAATACACATGTTATACAAACTTGTTGCTTTGAAAATTGTACTTCAAAAAACCTACAAAGAAAAAGACAATTAAATAAATCACACAAACAAAAAATATTCAAATTGACAAAAGAATAAAATAAGTAAAAAGCAAAACAAGAAGGGAGATATCATGGTTGAGTTATTATCGTGAAATAGTGAAAGTGGGGAAGTGGGGGAGAGATTTGGGAGTTTATTTTGTGGTGGGAAGGGGGGAGTTTGTATTTGATTTTATTTTAAATTTGTTTGGGGGGAATTAATTTAGTCCTTAGAAATTTTTAATTTTGGGGGGAAAAGATAAGCCTTTTATTTGGATTTTGGTTGGCTTATGTTAAAAATATTTCCGTTAATTACATATTTTGATTAAATTTTAAAAATAAAGATAATTGTTAGAAATTAATATAAAGTAATAATATATAAAATAAAACACTAAATGAAGTTGAATAGACAAATAATATTTTGATAGTAACTTAATATATATAATAAAATAGATACAATGTATAGGGTCATAAATTTACCATCTTATTAAATTGAAGAAAGATAATGACGTGTATATGAGTTAAATTTCATTGCTATTTGTTATAAATTATAAAATATGAGTATTTATGCTATATCAAAATAAAAGATATATAAAAAATATATATTATTTCTAAAATTAACCAATTTATAAATTTATGGGGGTTAATAATTGCAACGAATAATATAAAATTGCGGCAATTTTCAAACCTCCTCAATAAAATTGTACAAAACAAGATTTATTTAGTAGGGGTTAGAATAAACGTCACGAAATAAATTAATAGCGGAGGTTTTTAAAACTTCCACAAATAAATTGCTACAAATTGAGCATTTTTTGTAGTGGTAGGCTGGAGCCCTGTCTCGCTAATCTTTACTACTCTTAGAGGCTTGCAGACTACTATGTGGGGTGTATAACTATGTTATGGCCATACTGGCCTATGTTGTTGGTTTGCTGAAGTTTGTGAGTTGTTTGATGTATTGTATTGATATATACCAGCTTTTAGTTTTGGTATACATATCATAGTGGCCTCGACGACCCAATCAGGACTTATGTGCTAGTTGGCTATTTATTTATATGATATCCTGGGAGTAGCTGTTTCTTTTATATATCAGTTGATAAGGGCCTTGCCGGTCGAGGGCTTAGTTTTAAGCCGAGATATACTTGTTTTTTCTTGATTGTGTGTGGCTGCCATGCGCTAGTAGCAAAAGGTTCAGCAGGATCGGCTCGAGCCTGAGTTTTGGCATTAGGATCCACTTGCACCCTTCGAGTTTGGAGCGTGACAGGAAGATAGTTGAAGGATGTAAACTTGATGAAGTCTGAGTAATCAAGTAACATGCGTCGCGCCGCGATGTTAAATTGTGTGATGCTTGGGAGGCAACCCAAGATGTAATTGTAATAGGTATTTTCCTTTTTCCTTATTTTTCTTTGTTTTTTATAGAGTCACTGTGTGTTGTTGTGTGCAGGAGAGACTGGGTTAAAAATTGCAGGAACTGGGTGCAAACAGCTCTTCACGAGCAACCTCACGAACTGTGGTGCCCTTCATGGGCAAGTTTCACGGTCCGTCAATCTTAGCACCAACCTAAGGGAGCTACTGGAAATTGCAAGAAAAAGGTTTATGGAAGGGTTCACGGTCTGTCAAGCCTCTCGTGAACCACAGGTAAGTCATTTGTCCCCAAGTCAGTTCCACGGACCATTTACGGACCGTGGTGACCTTCACAAGCACTTTCACGGTATGTCATCCACAACCAGGTCTTACCAATACACGACCCAACCCGCGATGACACAAAAATTAAAAGAATGGTATATTTGATTCCTAAACGCCAAAGGTCGGGGTTTTCCTCTTATTCTCTTCCATACGGTTCTTAAAGGGTTAAAAATGGTTCCCATCATCCACCCATCCTTAATTCATCTGAAAATCAAAACCCTAGTTTTATTTTGCTAAGGAATTCAAGTTCATCTTCTTCCTTTTTCACGTTCTTCCTTTTGCGTGAAATTTTCCTCTAATTCCAAGTAAGTTCTGATTATCCCTTGTTATAAGTTTGATCTTATCTAAAAACAAGTTAGAATTACTTTGATTTAGTTGAATGTAGCATGATCATGTGATAAACAAGCTTTGTTGATCAGAACTAGTTGTGAGTTTTGTCTAAATTGGGTGTAATCTTATGTGGGGTGGTTTAATTTGTGTAGGGATAGTGTTGATGTGAGGGTACGTGTTTGGTTGGATGAGTATTGTGTTTGTTGGCAGTGTGCTTGTTGAAATTCAGTGATGTTAATAGTCTCATTGTGATCCTGTGTAAAAATGGGGATATCTACTTGTTGTGGATAAGATGAATTGATATTTTTCACGTATAGGTTGATCGAAGTTTGATGAAACTGGTTGTTGAGATTCATGGGTGAAATGAATTCTTCTGTAATAATGTGTGCATATGTTTCATAATTGTGCCACAATTGGATAACATTAGGCATAAATGTTTGTCAGAGGAGAAGACCACTGAAAAAGGGCCAAGTGTAAGTCCACGATGGGCTTCATGGACCGTAGGATCAACTACGGGTCGTGAAACCACTCATGGACCACACTTGGCCCAAGAGGAGTTCATTGGGGAGGATCACAGCGGTCTTCGCGGACCGTGAAGCTGTTCGTGACCCACTCCAGTCTACAGTCCCACACAGACCGTGGTACCTACCACGGCCCGTGGGAGCTCCCGTAGAGTTTACTTGTTTCTCTATAATTCAATTTTTGTAATTTTATTTATGTTTCGTCTTTTGATTCTGTGGCCCTTCCCAATGATAGATTGGGTGACGACATTCTTAAGGCAAGGCGTCACGATGTAATTACACAAGGGAAGTCTGAGTACCCTATAGTGTGTCATTTTATTAACTTGCATAACTAATGAGTTTTGTAATTCTCAGGTATTATGGCTCCCCGAAGAAAGAACGCAACCAAACCTACTCCACCCACTACTTCTCAATCAGAAGTTCATAAGGACTCTGAGTCTAGTAGTTCTGAGGTTCAAATAAATGTCACACTTGAAGATCACCCACCTCGATCTACTAGATCCATAACAACGAGGGCCATTCTCCAGGACACTCCTCCCCGGTCTGAAGAGGAAGGTAATCGTTCCGGTAGCGGTGAAGAATCGGGTAGTGAATCTAATGCTGGTTCAAGTAGCCAGTCTACTGATAATTTGGGAGGCAGTGCAGAGTCTGAAAGTGGTTCTTAGAAAGATGCTACCACATCTCCACCTGCGGTAAATACAGAAGCTGAAACTAGAGTACGGGAGGAGGCAGATGCTATATATGAGGATATAGAGATCACCATTGATGATACCATGGTGCTGTATGTGAACATCCATGAACCAGATCCTGCAGCGAGACCACAGCTGATTGACTGTTTCCGTTCCATGTGGATCGTGAACCGATCCAAAGAATTCTTCAACAATGGTATTGTGACCAAAAATGGCAGCTTCAAGAAGCGAGAAATCATGCATGAGACTAGGGTGGTGGTATCTGATATGAAAGCATTCCCCGACATACATCGGACATTTCAGTTTCTTCAATTCGAATGGATGAACAATGCACCTGGAGAATAATCTAGCCACCTGGCCAGAGAGTTTTATTCATCTTATGCAGCTACACTGATGAACTTTGCTGCGGAAACAGAGACAACGAAACATGGCTAGAAAGACATTGCCATTACCTGGGGTCCACTCAACTCAATTATAGTTCGGGGCAAATCGATAGATATCTTTGTGGCCACTATTAACAGGATGTTGCATGGTCCGGAATACACTACACCAGCTTCAGTTGGCCTTTTTAAGGGCAAACATCATGAAGTCACCAGTGATACTACTATGGAGATTCAGAGTTCTCAAGAGAGGGTCTTGCGCTGGATCGCAAGGCAAATTGCCATAGATGGGGAGAATGCAGTTTGGGTCACAACAACGCCAACACTTATTACAAAATTTTCATTGTCTTTTCCAGCCAAGGTTTGGTGGGTTGTTGTCCGTGCGCAATTGAGACCGACAGCTAATGATAACATTTTGTCTCCTTCACTGGCTTCTTTGGTAGTGTGCCTTATGGTTGGTTACGCGGTAAGTGTGGGGCGGATCTTAGCGACTAATTAATGTATCAAGGCATTTCATCCAATACTAAATGCCAACGATCATTCATCAGTATAATAACCCAACTACGTGAGTTGGGGTCGATCCACAGGGAGTAGTACTTTCTTCAAATTCAATAATAAAAGTACAATGACAACCTCTTCAATCAAACAATTCTTGCACAATTAATGTTCAAATCTCAAATATCAGGTTTTACCTATCAATCCCAAATTTACACTTGAACACAAACAATCAAATATTAGAGTAAAACTTGGGGAATTGATCAGCCAATTATTGAATCTCAACGAAGTAGATAAACGTTACTGCTCATAATGGGATAATTTGTTGTGGGTAGGTCGAACCATATATAAAGTAACTTTCTCTTGAACAATTACCTTTTCTATGTTGAATTCTATTGAACTTCAACACCAATTGAAAGAAGCCCAACTTTTTACCCTCATCAAATCCACTCTTTCGAGCTGAATATAATGGATGAATCACTTGTTTCACTCTCTCAAGCAGAAACCAAGGAAACCCACTACTAAAGATGCTAAGATTGTCACCTTGGTTCCATACCTCTCTCTCGAGCAAGTGCACAACACTGAAATTGATACACGAAGTCGCGCAATTTAAACTCAAAACACAGCAACAACTTAAACCCACTTCAAATTAACACCATTCTTTGCAACTAACAAACACTCACTAAGTAAATTCAACAATTGGCTTCATGATCAAAACCCCAAGTAAAGGGTTTTAGCCACTCATCTCAAAAATGAGACAATCAAAATCAATTATCACTCCCATAGTTGGGTACAAAATGAGAATTATAGATGAAAATCAATTGATAATCTCCACTCTTACAAAATCTCTCTCAAAATCATGCTAAAATCACTCACTAAACCCTTTGGTTGTGTTTTCTCTCTAAGTAATTCCTTCCTTCTATTCTGAATGCCTTTCTCTCTCTAGCCAAAACTAATTTAAACAAGTCTGAATTGTCACTGCTTATGACCACTCGGCGAAGTAAGTCGAGTGTCACTGACAGATCGGCGAATTGCCGATTCTTCTTCATCTCGCCTTTAATTTTTGCTTTTTCTTGGTCTGGATACTTTAACTTTAGGAGATCCAGGTCGGGATCGCCGAATGACTCCGTGATTCACCCTTTGTCCTTCCATCTCATCCATCATCACTTATTTTGATCTTCTTTAGCAATTGGCGACCTGGTTGTCCTTTGCCGACTAGATCAGCGATACGCCGAATATAGTTGCTGCTTGCCGAATGCACCCTAATTTTAGCTCCGGTATTCTGTAAATTTAGGCGGTATCTTGGCGGTTTGGCGATTCACCGAATGACATCATTGGTCATCAGGTCTTCATTTCTTCCTTCCTTCAGCCTACCTTGTTCTTTTTTTCCCAATAGTGTCCATTCTTTGTCTCTAAATCCAAATACCTGAAACTCAAGGATTTAGATCAGTTATTGAGACAAAATATGCATTCGAGGACACTAAATTTAATGAAAATAAAACCCTAAAAGAAGTCCAAATTGTGGACTCATCAACACCCCCAACTTAAACTTTGCTTGTACTCAAGTAAAACTCAAGTTTAGCAGTTCAACAAGGATGTCTCAAACAGTGCTTCACAATACTCAATCATGAATGCACACGGAAAGACTCAACTTACTCATGCAAGGGTCAATTGTATACTCAAAGATTCAAGTTGTGACTCACCGTTACCAAATAATCTCAAGCTCACTATACTTGCTTCAAATGCAAGTTCAAGCTCAACAAAGGTATTCAAATTCCCTCACACAAAGAATGATTTCATATTCACACACAATGGTTCAATCATTTAAAGTTTCGGAATCAAGATCAACACTCACACTCACAAAGATAAACACAATGCATGATTTCACCCATAGGTTTGCCCTTATTTTCCAATCGACTTTTGTTTCAGCTCATTCAAGATCAAAAAGGTCTTTTTAAGGCTTGTACTGAGGCTGAGTGTAAAGGTATGGTCATTTAGGCTCAATGGCTTCTATCCTCATGAAATGTGATGTGAACAACACCTTCTTTCTGTTTCTTCATCATTTTCATTCAAGCTCAAAAGTCACCTCCTATTCATCTTCCATGGACCGTTGGAAATCCCATTTTCTTTGTATTTTCACAATTTTATTCCACAACTTTTTCTTTCTTTTTCAATCTTTTCTTCTTCTTTTTCTCCCTTTTTTTTATACGAAGGGGTTCCATTTTTTCTCAAAACATGGGCAAAAAAGGACTTCTTTGCATTTTCTTGGTTTACCTTCTCTTTTCACCACACCCCTAACTTAGGCTTTTGGCCTAAGTTGGCTATTCAAACAAATCACAAATCATGAGGATTATGGGTAATGGATCAAGAAAGGTTAAGCTTTCATCAAGTTTCTTCCAAGAAAAGGTCAAGGTTCAAAGGGTGCTCAAAAGGGGTTCACACACTCAAAAGGTAGGCCACAGAAAGAGGTATAATGTCAAATTGTTTCATACTCTTTAAAGTTACCTAAGATCATCTCAAGAAATTTTCTTCACTTAGTTAACCGGACTAACTGGACAAATTCTAGGTGTCATTATACATGGTTCATGGTAAGTTCATCACACAAGGCATCGACACCAATGTCAAAGAAAGACTCCACACTTTCGCTAGTGTGCAATGCTCATCACAAGAGACTCAAACAGGTACTTGGCTAGTCACAACGAGATGCAAAGAGTTTACATATTGACTATGCAACTTCATTTGGCCTCATTGTAGCCACACATTCATGTTTGTTCGATTATAAGCACTATTCGAGTCATCGGTATTGATCAAAATCAATGCTCAAATTAGCAAAAAAAGAGTCTCATTCATCACAGGCAATGCGTGTCAAAATAAGAATGAGGTTCGCTGAGGACACAGAGTAATCTCCACACACCCACCAAAAGCAGTCTACATTGTCCTCAATATGGGTAGAGAGCGGGCATTCACCGCAAATAAAAAAAATAGGAATAATCAATAAAAACTAACAAGAAATGAAAACAAATCTAGTGTGTAAACAAGTAGAGCAGGGTAACGAGGAATCTTCACTAAATTCCCAATTGGCGATGGAGTGAAACGGTCGCCGAATGCTTTGGCGATGCGCCTAATGTTCTTCAGATCGCCCTTAGTTCCAGTAGACTGCACTTCCAGAGAAGGCTGATCAGCGAAGATGTAGGGGATCACCGAACAGATCGGCAATCCGCATAATGAACTTAGAGCATCACCGGTCGATCTTTGAGGGATGTTGTCAGCGTTAACTAGAAAGGGCGAGGAAAGTCGGGTCACCTAAATACATCGGCGAGACACCGACTGGTGAAGGTGTCTCGCTGAATGTTCCAGAGTCTCAGCCTCAATTTTGAGATCCATAAGGCGAACCAAATCGTGTTCGCCGAAATGGTTTGGCGATTCGCCAAGAGTACTTTGTCTCGTTCATGATCCCACTCCTGCAAAATCAACACACATTATTTAAAACACTAACACTTGGGTTGCCTCCCAAAAAGCACCTTATTTAATGTCGTGGCACAACGTGGAAATGCTCTCAAGCATCTTCCAGGTACACCAACTCAATCAAAGAAATCTCCTGGCATTCTCCAAAGTATAATTTCAATCGTTTCCCATTCACCTTAAACGCAGGTCCCTCTTGACCCTCAACTTCTATGGCACCATTGGTGAACACTCTTGTTACTCTAAATGGTCCTGACCATTTGGACTTGAGTTTTCCGAGAAAAAGTTTAAGTTGGGAATTGTACAGTAACACCCAATCTCCCACCTTAAACTCTCTTTTAAGTATTTTTCCATTGTGCCACTTCTTCATCTTTTCCTTGTAGAAAGCTGAACTTTCGTTAGCTTTAAACCTGATTCATCCAATTCGTTTAACTGCTCTACTCTCTCTTTTGAGGTTTTTGTGTTTCCCATTCACCTTAAACGCAGGTCCCTCTTGACCCTCAACTTCTATGGCACCATTGGTGAACACTCTTGTTACTCTAAATGGTCCTGACCATTTGGACTTGAGTTTTCCGAGAAAAGTTTAAGTTGGGAATTGTACAGTAACACCCAATCTCCCACCTTAAACTCTCTTTTAAGTATTTTTCCATTGTGCCACTTCTTCATCTTTTCCTTGTAGAAAGCTGAACTTTCGTTAGCTTTAAACCTGATTCATCCAATTCGTTTAACTGCTCTACTCTCTCTTTTGAGGTTTTTGTCCAGTCCAAATTTAGAGCTTTCAATGCCCACATTGGTTTGTGTTCTAACTCGACTGGTAGATGGCAAGACTTCCCAAAAACTAACTGATACGGAGACATACTGATTGGAGTTTTGTAAGCGGTGCGATACATCCATAGTGCGTCATCAAGCTTTCGAGACCAATCAGTCCTATTAGAATTCACTATCTTAGCCAGGATGCTCTTGATTTCTCGGTTTGATACTTCAACTTGACCGCTTATTTGGGGATGATATGGAGTTGCTACTTTGTGTTTCACCCCATACTTACTCAATGCAACTGAGAACTATTTGTTGCAAAAATGGGAACCACCATCACTGATAATAGCTCGAGGAGTATCGAATCTAGCAAAGATGTAGCGTTTCAGAAATTGAACCACACTTTTCCTTTCATTGTTTGGAAGTGCAACAACTTCTACCCATTTAGAAACATAATCTACTGCCACCAAGAAATACTTATTACCAAAGGAACTCACAAATGGGCCCATGAAATTGATTCCCCAAAAATTAAATAGCTCGACTTCCAAAATGGGAATAAGGGGTAACTCGTGTCTTTTAGATACTCCACCTTGGTTCTGACATTGGGCGCATTTCTTCACAAATTCGAAACAGTCCGAAAATATAAAAATCAAGAAAAAGACATTAAGACACCTCAAAAAATTTCCGAATCGAACCATTCACCTTAGAATATCGATACGAATAAAATTTCACATTATTTCGTGACTGTCCGAAAAATATCAAAAAAATTAATTCGTAAACGTCGAAAAAATATAAAAATCAAGAAAAAAACATAAAAACACCTCAAAAAATTCCTACTCGCACCACTCACCTTAGAATATCGATACGAATAAAACATAAAAATTTCACATTTTTTGTGACTGCTCGAAAAATATCAAAAACTTTAATTCGTAAAGGACCAAAAAATATATGAATGCAAGAAAAAAACATAAAAACACCTCAAAAATATTTTGAATCACACCAATCACCTTAGAATATCGGTACGAAAAAATATCAAAATTTCTCATTTATTCGTGTGCCCGAAAAAAATCAAAAATTTTAATTTGTAAACATCCGAAAAATATAAAAATTAAGAAAAAGACATAAAAACACCTCAAAAAATTCCCGAATCGCACCAGTCACCTTATACTATCGATACGAATAAAATATCAAAACTTCACATTTTTTTGTGACTGCCTGAATAATATCAAAAAATTTAATTCGTAAACGTCCGAGAAATTTAAAAATTAAGAAAAAGACATAAAAACACCTCAAAAAATTTCTAAATCGCACCAGATTACCTTTGAATATCGATACGAATAAAATATCAAAATTTCACATATTTTCAAGATTGCTCGAAAAGTATCAAAAATTTTAATTCGTAAACGTCTGAAAAATATAAAATTGAAGAAAAAGATATAAAAATACCTCAAAAAATTCTCGAATCGGACCAGTCACCTCAGAATATTGATATGAATAGAATATTAAAATTTTACATTTTTCGTGACCGTCTGAAAAATAATAAAATATTTCATTCGTAAACGTCCGAAAAAATATAAAAATCAAGAAAAATACATAAAAACACCTTAAAAATTTCTCGAATCGCACCAGTCACCTTAGAATATCGATACGATTAGAGTATCAAAATTTCACACTTTTTCGTGATTGCCTAAAAAATAAAAAAATTAATTCATAAACGTCCGAAAATATAAAAATCAAGAAAAAGGAATTAAATTTCACCTTAGAATATCGATAGGAATAGAATATCAAAATTTTATTATTTTTCATGACTACCCGAAAATATCAAAAATTTTAGTTCGTAAACATCCGAAAAATATAAAAATCAAGAAAAGGAAATAAAAACACCTAAAAAAATCTAATATTACAGCTGTCATCTTAGAATATCGATTCGAATAACATATCAAAATTTCACATTTTTTTCGTGACTGCCCAAAAAATATCAAAAAACTTAATTCGTAAACATTCTAAAAATGTATAATAAAAAAAACATAAAACACCTCAAAAAATCACCAAATCTCAATAGTCACCTTAGAATATCGATAGGAATAAAATATCAAATTTTCACATTTTTTCGTGACGGCCCAAAAAATGTCAAAAAATTTAATTCATAAACGTCCGAAAAATATAAAAATCATGAAAAAGCCATAAAAAAAACCTCAAAAAATTCTGGATCGTACCAGTCAACTTAGAATATCGATACAAATAAAATATCAAAATTTCAAAGTTTTCATGACTGCCCGAAAAATATTAAGAATTTTAATTCGTAAACTTCCGAAAAATATAAAAATCAAGAAAAAGACAAGAAAAGAATTTTAAAAATTCTCGAATCGTACCGGTCACCTTAGAATATCGATACGAATAGATTATCAAAATTTCACATTTTTTCCTGACCACCCGAAAAATATCAAAAATTTTAGTTCGTAAATGTCCAAACAATATATAAATCAAGAAAAAGAGATAAAAACACCACAAATTTTTTTTGAATTGCACTAGTCACCTTAGAATATCAATACGAATAAAATATCAAAATTACACATTTTTTCGTGACTTCTCGAAAAATATCAAAAAATTTAATTCGTAAACTTTCGAAAAATATAGAAATCAAAGAAAGACATAAAATCATCTCAAAAAAATTTTGAATCGCACCAGTCACCTTAGAATATCGATACAAATAAAGTATCAAAATTTCACATTTTTTTGTGATTGTTCGAATAATATATTAAATTTTAATTCGTAAACGTCAGAAAAATATAAAAATCAAGAAAAAGACATAAACGCACGTCAAAATATTCCTGAATCGCTCCAGTCACCTTAGAATATCGATACGAATAAAATATCAAATTTCACATTTTTTCGTGACTGACCCAAATATATCAAAAATTATAATTCGTAAACGTTTAAAAAATATAAAAATCAAGTAAAAGACAAAATATACTTCAAAAAATTCCTGAATCGCACTAGTCACCTTAGAATATCGATACGAATAGAATATCAAAATTTCACACTTTTTCGTGAACGGCCAAAAAATATCAAAAATTTTAATTTGTAAACATCCGAAAAATATAAAAATGAAGAAAAAGACATAAAAACACCTCAAAAAATTCTCGAACCGCACCAGACACCTTATAATACCGATACGAATAAAATATAAAAATTTCTAATTTTAATGAACAAAAAATTTAATTTGTAATTGAACGAAAAATATAAAAATATAGAAAAAGACATAAAAACACCTCAAAATTCTCGAATCACACCAATCACCTTAGAATATCGATACGAATAAAATATCAAAATTTCACATTTTTTCGTGAATACGTTAAAAGTATCAAAAAAATTAATTCGTAAACGTCCAAATATATAAAAATCAAGAAAAAGACATAAAAACACCTCAAAAAATTCCCAAATCGCACTTGTCACATTAGAATATTGATACAAATAAAATATCAAAATTTCACATTTTTTCGTGACTGCCCAAAAAATTTCATAAATTTGAAAAAGTTCAAGAAATATATAAAAAAAGACATAGAAACACCTTAAAAAAATTCACGAATCGCACCAGTCACATTAGAATTACAATACGAATAACATATCCAAATTTCAAAAAAAAAATTGTGACAGCCCGATAAATATCCAAAATTTTAATTCGTAAACGTCTTAAAAATATAAAAATCATGAAAAAGATATAAAAACAACTCAAAAAATTCTCAAATCACACTAGTCACCTTAGAATATCGATACAAATAAAATATGAAAATTTCATATTGTTTCGTGACTGCCCGAAATATATCAAAAAAATTAATTCGTTGACGTCTGAAAAACATAAAAATCAAGAAAAAGACATAAAGACACCTGAAAAAATTCCCGAAATGCCCCAGTTACTACCTTCGAATATCGATACGAATAAAATATCAAAATTTCACATTTTTTTGTCGCTGCTCGAAAAATATCAAAAATTTTAGTTCGTAAACGTCCGTAAGTTTAAAAAATCAAGAAAAAGACATAAAAACACCTCAAAAAATTCCCGATTCGCACCTGTCACCTTAGAATATCGATACGAATAAAATATCAAAGTTTCACATGTTTTCGTGACTGCCTGAAAAATATCAAAAAATTTAATTCCTAAACATTCAAAAAATATAAAAATTAAGAAAAAGACATAAAAACACCTCAAAAAATCCTGAATCGCAACAGTCACCTTAAAATATCAATACAAATAAAATATCAAAATTTCACATTTTTTTGTGACTGCCCAAAAAATATAAAAATCAAGAAAAAGACATTAAAACACCTTAATAAATTCTCGAATTGCACAAGTCACCTTAGAATATCGATACTAGAAAAATATCACAATTTCACATTTTTTTTGTGACTACCAGAAAAATATCAAAAAATTTAATTCTTAAACGTCCGAAAAATATAAAAATCAAGAAAAAGACATTAAAACACACCTAAAAATATCTCGAATTGCACCACTCACTTTAGAATATCGATACGAATAAGATATCAAAATTTTATATTTTTTCGTGACTGCCCGAAAAATATATAAAATTTTAATTTGTAAACGTCCGAAAAATATAAAATAAAAAAAGACATAAAAACACCTCAAAAAATCCTGAATCGCACCTATCACCTTAGAATATCGATACGAATAAAATATAAAATTTAACATTTTTTCGTGACTTCGCAAAAAATGTCAAAATAATTCCTGAACGTCTGAAAATATAAAAATCAAGAAAAAGACATAAAAACACCTCAAAAAATTTAGTAATCACACCAATCACCTAGAATATCGATACGAATAAAATATCAAAATTTCACATGTTTTCATGACTGCCCGAAAAGTATCAAAAATTTTAATTTGTAAACGTCTGAAAAATATAAAAATCAAGAAAAAGATATAAAAAAAGCCTCAAAAGATTCTCAAATTGCACCTGTCACCTTAGAATATCGATACGAATAAAATATTAAAGTTTTACATTTTTTCGTTGACTGCCCGAAAAATATCAAAAATTTTAATTCGTAGAGGTCTGAAAAATTTAAAGATCAAGAAAAAGACATAAAAATACCTAAAAAAGTTCATGAATGGCACCAGTCATCTTAGAATATCGATACGAATAAAATGTTTAAATTTCACAATTTTTCGTGACTGCCCAAAATATATCAAAAAATTTAATTCGTAAACGTCCGAAAAATATAAAATCAAGAAAAAGAGATTAAAACACCTCAAAAATTCCTGAATCACACCAGTCACCTTAGAATATCGATATGAATAAAATATGAAAAATTCACTATTTTTTTGTTATTGCCCAAAAAGTATAAAAATATTTAAATTTGTAAACTTCCGAAAAATATAAAAATCAAGATAAAGACATAAAAACACCTCAAAAATTCCTGAATCACACCAGTCAGCTTAGAATATCGATATGAATAAAATATGAAAAATTCACATTTTTTGTTATTGCCCAAAAAGTATAAAAATATTTAAATTTGTAAACTTCCGAAAAATATAAAAATCAAGAAAAAGACATTAAAACACCTCAAAAAATTCCTGAATCACACCAGTCAGCTTAGAATATCGATATGAATAAAATATGAAAAATTCACATTTTTTTGTTATTGCCCAAAAAGTATAAAAATATTTAATTTGTAAACTTCCGAAAAATATAAAAATCAAGATAAAGACATAAAAACACCTCAAAAAATTCCCGAATCACACCTGTCACCTTAGAATACCGATACGAAAAAAATATCAAAAGTTCACAGTTTTTCGTGAATGCCTGAAAAATATAAAAAAAATTAATTCGTTAACGTCCGAAAAATACAAAAACAAGAAAAAGACATAAAAGCACCTCAAAAAATTCCCGAATCGGACCTGTTACCTTAGAATATTGATACGAATAAAATATCACATCTTTTGTGACTGCTCGAAAAATATCAAAAATTTTAATTCGTAAATGTCCAAAAAATAAAAAAACCAAGAAAAAGACATAAAAACGCCTCAAAAAATTTCCGAATCGCACCTGTCACCTTAGAATATCGATACAAATAAAATATCAAAATTTCACATTTTTTCTTGATTGTCCGAAAAATATCAAAAGTTTAAATTCGTAAATATCCTAAAAATATAAAAATCAAGAAAAAGACATAAAAACACCTCAAAAAATTTCTTAATCGCACAAGTCACCTTAAAATATCGATATGAATAGAATATCAAAATGTCAAACTTTTTCGTGACTGCCCGAAAAATATCAAAAAATTTAATTCGTAAACGTCCAAAAAA
>NW_006239743.1:22153-27801 GCF_000226075.1 Solanum tuberosum
GAAAAATATAAAAATCAAGAAAAAGACATAAAAACACATCAAAAAATTCCCGAATCGCACCAATCACCTTGGAATATCGATACGAATAAAATATCAAAATTTCACATTTTTTTGTGACTGCTCGAAAAATATCAAAAAATTTAATTCATTGATGTGCCCTGAAATCTTGGCACATTTGATGCTTAAAATTAAGGATTAAGACTAGAATCTAGTGTATTTATGTGGATATAATGTGTTTGGTAGTGTTGTACAGGTGAAACAGGTGAAAGTGGAAGCAGATAGAAAGGAGGAAGAAATCGATGCAGGTGAATTAAGGGATAGTAAAGACCACAAAAGTCCACACGGGACGTGGTCTTCACTACGGATCATGGTGCGAGTCATGGTTCTAATCCATTGCTTAGGGTTGGAAGAGTTGAGATTTGATAGGATCAAGTAAAGATCACGGCCAACTTCACAGACCGTGATCCTCACAACGGCTCATGGTGTCAACCGTGGAGGTGAACCAGTAGAAGAGCATTGAAGACCCAAGCTGGGGGGAAGTCCAAGTGAAGACCACGGAGGACTTCACGGACCGTGAAGTCCTTGACGGACCGTGGTAGCTTCCGTGGTGCGTTTTCCAGTAAGCAAGTATAGAAGACCCAAGCTGGGGGGAAGTCCAAGTGAAGACCACGGAGGACTTCACGGACCGTGAAGTCCTTGACAGACCGTGGTAGCCTCTGTGGTGCAGTCCCAATGTCCAGGCATTGAAGACCCAATGTTGGAGAGTTCCAAAGGGAAAACCACGAAGGGCTTCACGGACCGTGCTGCCCTTGACAAGCCGTATAAGTGGGCGTGAAGGGCCCGACATTCCAGTCCTACTTCGAGTATGACTCTTTTTTAAAAACACTTATTTGAATTAATTAGGTCATGTTTATGTTTTATTTTATCTCAGCTTGAACGATGAACGAGTTTCCACTACTCTTAGTTTTTGATTTTCAAGTTTGAACATTAAAATCAGTTTGAAGTTTGGATTCCGATTCTTGAATTATTAAAGCAACTTGTTGATTTGCTGATTTTCGTAAGTCTTTTCTATCATGTTTTCATTCAATATCTTTGATTGTTTACGTGAAACCATGAGGGGCTAAATACCACGATAGGGGTTGTGGGACCCATGACGTAATTTTAACTGTAATTTTGTAAAACGAGTGACATGCAATCTGTGGTTATAATATGTAGTTTTAGCTTTCGTTATCCTTTTAATCTGATTAGTGCACGCATTAGAATAAGCTTGTATCTGGCATTTGATCGAGAGAAAAATACCAGTTAGGAAAATGCTGAACTAACCAAACGAATTGGAGTTAAAGTTTGAGTTCGAGAGAAAAGAACTTTAACATCAAATCATTGTAAGCGAGGGTCAATGTTTGTAACACTCTAGGGTCGAGAGGACGTGAGTGAAACCTGTCTGATTAGACTGAGAAGCGTCAAATGAAATTAACTCGCATAAATGTTGTAAACATTGAATTGCCTGAAACTCAATTACGAAAATGTTTGTAACACTCTAGGGTCGAAAGGACGTGAGTGAAACCTGTCTGATTAGACTGAGAAGCGTCAAATGAAATTAACTCGCATAAATGTTGTAAACATTGAATTGCCTGAAACTCAATTACGAAAGAACACTAGAACTAACGTTTTGGTGAACACAATCCTGGTTTCTATTAATCAACTGAATCAACTTTATCACGTGATATTCTGTTAGTCGTTAATCTGGATTTCTACTGCAAGTTTTAGTAACTAAACATCTAGACCAAACCCAATTTACTTTCCGTCATTGTTTGCTTTGGAGATAATAACGACATTCGAATAAATGTGACAGTGAAATCTTTTTTGTAAAGAAATTCTCTGTGGGATCGACCTCAACTCAAGTTTACATCGACCGTTTACACCTCTTAATTGAGGTGTGAGTTTGGACGTATCATTCGTAAATGTTTGAAATATATAAAAATCAAGAAAAAGGCAAAAACAAACACGTCAAAAAATATTCGGAATCACACCAGTCACCTTAGAATATCAATACGAATTAAATATCAAAATTTCACTTTTTTTTCGTGACTGCCCGAAAAATATAAAAATCAAGATAATGACATAAAAACACCTCAAAAAATTCCTGAATCGTACAAATCACCTTGGAATATCGATACGAAAAAATATCAAAAATTTTAATTTGTAAACGTCTGAAAAATATGAAAATCAAGAAAAAGACATAAAAAAAACTTTAAAAAATCGTGAATCGCACCAGTCACCTTATAATATCGATACGAATAAAATCACTAAATTTCACATTTTTTCGTGACGGCCCGAAATATATGAAAATTTTAATTCGTAAACGTTCGAAATATATAAAAATCAAGATACAGACATAAAAACACCTCAAACAAATCCTGAATCGCACCGGTTACCTTAGAATATCGATACTAATGAAACACTAAAATTTCACACTTTTTCCTAACAGCCCGAAAAATATTTAAAAATTAATTCGTAAACGTTCAAAAAATATGGAAAAAAAAAGGCATAAAAACACCTCAAAAAATTCCTGAATCGCACCAATCACCTAAGAATATCGTTATGAATATAATATCAAAATTTCACATTTTTTTGTGACTGCCTAAAAATTATCAAAATTTTTAATTCGTAAACATCCGAAAATATAAAAATCAAGAAAAAGACAAAAACACCTCAAAAATTTCCGAATCGCACCAGTCACCTTGGAATATCGATACAAATAAAATATCAAAATTTTAAATTTTTTCATGACTACTCGAAAAGTATGAAAATTTTGATTCGTAAACGTCCGAAAAATATAAAGGTCAAGAAAAGCACATAAAAACACCTCAAAAAATTCTCGAATCACACTTGTCACCTTAGAATATCAATTAGAATAAAATATCAAAATTTTAAATTTTTTCGTGACTACCCAAAAAATATCAAATATTTTAATTCATAAAGGTCCGAAAAATATAAAAATTAAGAAAAAGACATAAAAACACCTCAAAAAAAATTCGAATAGCACCAGTTACCTTAGAATATCGATACAGATAAAATATCAAAATTTCACATTTTTCGTGACTGTCCGAAAAATTTCAAAAATTTTGATTCGTAAACGTCTGAGGATATAAAAATCAAGAAGGAGATATAAAAGTACCTCAAAAAAATTCTGAATCACACCACTCACTAAGTCTGGCAACGGAACCGGGAGGTTCCGATCCGTCTCGTTACCGATTCCGTCTCGGTTCCGGCATGTACCGGTTTGCTCTAGACTGTAGTGGGTCCGGGAGGGGTAACGGAATGGAAACCGAGATTTACCGGCTAGTCCCGGTCCGGTTAGTCCCGATTCCGGTCCCGGTCCGGTCCGTCTCTTTTTTTTTTCTTTTTAAATCTTAATTAATTATAATTATAGCCGTTGGGCAACGGGATTTGGGCCCCACCAACGGCTCTTTCACCCACCACAACTCCCCTTTACACCTCCCTACCCCCCCAAACTTTTTTTAATACCCCAACCTTCTAAAAACTACATTTTCATGCTCTTTTTAAACTATAAATACCCCCAATCTTTCATTCTTTTCACTCACAAAACTATTATCTTCTACTCTCTCTACTCTCTAATTCTCTATTATTCTCTAATCTCTTATTCTCGTTAAAATTACGAATTTGGTCTTTGGAAATTGGAGCTTCAAAATTCAACTTTCAATTTTCGGCTTCCGATCATACACGTCTTACTTTTTTTAAGTAGACGTTTGGTACATTCGTTCCAACTCACTTTTCATTTAGTTATTTATTTGTTTGCATTTAATTATTTATTTTGTGAGTAATTAGTCTCTAGTCTCTACTTATTTAGTTATTTATTTGTTTAAAACTTTGCATTACATTTTCGTATTATATATAATTTACTCACTTTTTATATTTGAATATGGATTTCGGAAAATAACATTGAAAAGGGTAAAACAACCATAGTTAATTCATTCACTAATTTATCTACCTCAAAATCCAAGAAAAATAAAAAAACCAGTAGTACTTCTAAATCTAAAACTAAAAAAACTTCTCAATTAAGAATAAATACGGATGATTATACGCATGTTGATGATACTGTTTTTTAATATTGATAGTAATAGTGGATTAGATCCTTATCATGAACATTTACAAAGAAGGTTTTGTAATTTTGATGAGGAATTACCTGAAGATGATGAAAATGATGATGAACATGATGATGTTAATGATTATATTGATAGTTTTGATAATAATGTTGATGAATATGATGATGATGAAACTCAGCCAGCTATGGCTACTCCCATTCCCAATCCCTCTTCCCCTCCCGCTCCCTTTCGTTGTCCTGCTCCCGTCCCCCCGTACATCCTAGGACTAAGGTAGAACGTGCTAAAAAATCAGTTGTGTGGCAATTTATGACTCACAATGAAGATAAAACACAAGCTATTTTTAATAAATGTAAACATAGAATGAATCATAAAACTGTAGGAAAACAGGGTGGGACGGGACATTTGAGTAATCATTTAATGTCATGTTGTAAAAATGAATTTTTGCATGTTAAAGCTGTAGCCGAAGCTAAAAAGAATGGTACTACCCTTCCTGAAAATGTAGGAGTAGAGGGCTCTTATATGGTACAAACACAATTAAATCCTTCTAATGTTTCTGGCTCTAGTATACAACGGTCATATAGTAGAGAAAAAGATCTTGAAGAATTAGCTAAAATGATTGTTGTTATGGGTTTGCCATTTAGTTTTGCTGAAAATCCCGATTTTATTCATTATATTCAAATTGTGTATAATCCACATTTTAAAGGTTTTACTAGAAATACAATTAAAACGGCAATATTTGATTATCAAGCTCAACATTTTCAATATCTTCGTTGTTTATTTTATTATAATAATTGTAAAATAGCTATTACTTCTGATATGGGCCGTAGTGTAAATGGTAATGATTATTTCACTATTACTGCACATTGGATTGATGAAAATTGGACTTTGCAAAAAAGAATTTTAGGTTATAAATGTTGTGAAATGCATAAAAATCGGTAGTTATATAGCTCAAACAATTATAGATGTTTTACAAAACTATGGAATTTGTGATAAAATAAGTAGTGTCACCTTAGATAATGCTTCTAATAATAGAACTGTTGTTGAAATACTAAAATCGTCTCTTTGCCCTATTTATGTTGATGGCTTTCATATTAGGTGTGTTGCACACGTATATAATTTGATTGTTAGAGATGGTATAACAATGTATAATGATGGTTGCATAAAAGTTGAAACTGCATGTCATTTTATTTTAAATGTCAAGTTAAGTCTAGACGCAGAGATTTTGAAAATCGTTGTCGCAAATTTAATCTTCCACCTAGAAAAATTCCAAAATAAGTGTGTACTAGATGGAATTCTTTATATGAAATGCTTGAAGTCACTTATGAATATAGGAAACCTTTACAAATGGTTTGGAATACTCATAATTCAAATATGACACATAGACTTGATGATAATGATTGGAATGACATAAAAGAACTTATAGAATTCTTAAAAGTTTTTTATTCAACTACAAAAAAAATATATGCACTTTATTATCCAACTATTTGCTCTGTTTTACCTAATATTTGTGCTATTTCTAGT
>NW_006239743.1:28828-48615 GCF_000226075.1 Solanum tuberosum
TTTTATAATTTTAAAGTTTGAATTTAAATTTTCAAACTTTTAAAGGGTGAAATTTAAACTTTTATAGTTTTATAATTTTAAAGTTTGAATTTAAATTTTCAAACTTTTAAAGGGTGAAATTTAAACTTTTATAGTTTTATAATTTTAAAGTTTGAATTTAAATTTTCAAACTTTTAAAGGGTGAAATTTAAACTTTTATAGTTTTATAATTTTAAAGTTTGAATTTAAATTTTCAAACTTTTAAAGGGTGAAATTTAAACTTTTATAGTTTTAAAGTTTGAATTAAATTATTTAAATTTTCAAACTTTTAAAGTGTGAAATTTAAATTTCTATACTTTTAAAGTTTGAAAGTTTGTATTTAAAATTTTAAAAGTATAAATTATTAACTTTAAAATTATAAAAGTTTTAATATTATTTGACTAATGTTCCTAATTTTTTAATTTTACTAAAAAAAATTTAAAAAAATTATATCCGTTGGGATCCGATTTCCGGTCCGATCCGGTCCCGGTCCGTTACCGGTTCGGGAAGGGTATGCCATATTTTTTCCGAAATTACTGGTTCCGGTACGGTTTCGGCTCGTGGTGATCGGTTCCATTCCGGTTTCGGTTCGTCCCGGACCGGTCGTCCGGTTCCGATTCCGTTGCCAGCCATACCACTCACCTTATAATATCAATACGAATAAAATATCAAAATTTCATATTTTTTCGTGACTGCCCGGAAAATATCAAAAGTTTTAATTCGTAAACGTCTGAAAAATATAAAAATCAAGATAATGACATAAAAACACCTCAAAAAAATCTCGAATCATCAATCACCTTAGAATATCGATACGAATAAAATATCAAAAAAATTAATTTGTAAACGTCCGAAAAATATGAAAATCAAGAAAAAGATAAAAAAGCTCAAAAAATTCCTGAATCACACCAGTCACCTTAGAATATCGATACGAATAAAATCTCTAAATTTCAAATTGTGACTGCCCGAAAAATATGAAAAATTTTAATTCGTAAACGTCCGAAAAGTATAAAAATCAATAAATAGAAATAAAATCACCTTAAAAAATCCAAAATCGCACATGTCACCTTAGAATATCGATACTAATAAAACATCAAATTTTCACATTTTTTCGTGACTGCCAGAAAAATATCAAAATTTTTAATTCTTAAACGTCCGAAAAATATAAAAATCAAGAAAGAGACATAAAGACACTTCAAAAAATTCTGGAATCACTCCTGTAACCTTAGAATATCGATAAAATAAAATATCAAAATTTTACATTTTTTCGTGACTGCCCGAAAAATATCAAAAAATTTAATTCGTAAACATCCGAAAAATATAAAAATCAAGAAAAAGACATAAAAACTCCTCAAAAAATTCCCGAATCGCACCAGTCACATTAGAATATCGATACAAATAAGATATCAAAATTTAAAAAAATTTCGTGACTTCCCGAAAAATATTAAAATTTTGATTAGTAAACGTCCGAAAAATATAAAAATCAAGAGAAAGAAATAAAAACACCTCAAACAATTCCCAAACCACTCCTGTCACCTTAAAATATCGATAAGAATAGAATATCAAAATTTCACATTTTTTCGTGACTTTCTAAAAAATAACAAATATTTTAATTCGTAAACATCCGAAAAATATAAAAATCAAGAAAAAGACAGAAAAATTCCTCAAAAAATTCCCGAATGGCACCAGTCACCTTAGAATACTAATACGAGTAAAATATTAAAATTTCACAATTTTTAGTGACATCCCGAAAAATATCAAAAAATTTAATTGGTAAACGTCCGAAAAATATAAATATCAAGAAAAACACATAAAAACACCTCAAAAAATTCATTAATGGCACTAGTCACCTTGGAATATCGATAAAAATAAAATATCAAAATTTCATATTTTTCGAGACTACCCGAAAAATATCAAAAAATTTAATTCGTTAACGTCTGAAAAATATTAAAATCAAGAAAATAGGTAAAAACATCTCAAAATATTCCCAAATCGCACCAGTCACCTTAGAATATCGATAAAAATATAATATTAAAATTTCACATTTTTTTGTGACTTCTCGAAAAATATCAAACAATTAATTCGTAAACGTCCGAAAAATATAAAAATCAAGAAAGAGACATAAAGACACTTCAAAAAAGTAACACCTCAAAAAATTCCTGAATCGCACAGGTAACCTTAGAATATCGATACGAATAAGATATCAAAATTTCACATTATTTCATGACGACCCAAAAAAGATCAAATAATATAATACGTAAACTTCCGAAAAAATTTAAAAATGAAGAAAAAGACATAAAAACACCTCGAAAAATTCTCGAATTACACCTGCCACCTTAGAATATCGATACAATTAAAATATCAAAAAATTTGATTCGTAAACGTCCGTGAAATATAAAAATCAAGAAAAAGACATAAAAACACCTCCAAAAATTCCCGAATCGCACCAATCACCTTAGAATATCGATACGAATAAAATATCAAAATTTCACATGTTTTCGAGACTGCCCAAAAAATTTTAAAAAATTATTTCGAAAACATACGAAAAAAATATAAAAATCAAGAAAAAGAAATAAAAATACCTAAAAAAAATTCCCTAATCGCACCAGTCACTTTAGAATATCGATACAACAGAATGTCAAAATTTCACATTTTTTCGTGATTGCAAAAAAATATCAGAAAATTTAATTCGTAAACTTCCGAAGGATATAAAAATCAAGAAAAAGACATAAAAATACCTCAGAAAATTATCGAATCGTACATGTCACCTTAGAATAACGATACTAATAAAACATCAAATTTTAACAATTTTTCGTGACTGTCTGAAAAATAACGAAAAACATAATTCGTAAGAGTCCGAAAAATATAAAAACCAAGAAAAAGACATACAAACACCTCAAAAAATTCTCGAATCACATTAGTCACCTAAGAATATATATACGACTAAAATATCAAAAATTCACATTTTTTTCGTGATTGTCCGAAAATATCAAAAAAATTTATTCGTAAACGTCCGAAAAATATAAAAATCAAGAAAAATATATAAAAACACATGAAAAAATTCTCGAATCGCAACAGTCACCTTAGAATATCAATACAAATAATATATCAAATTTCAATATTTTCGTGGATTCCTGAAAAATATCAAAAATTTAATTCGTAAAAGTCCGAAAAATAAAAATATAAAGAAAAAGGCATAAAATGACCTCAAAAACTTCTCGAATTGCACCTGTCACCTTGGAATATCAATACGAATAAAATATCAAAATTTCACATTTTATTTGTGACTACCCGAAAAATCATAGAAAAATTAATTCTTAAACGTCCGAAAAATATGAAAATCAAGAAAAAGTAATAAAAAACACTTCAAAAAATTCCCAAATCGCACCAGTCACATAAGAATATTGATAAGAATAACATATCAAAATTTCACATTTTTTTCGTGACTGTCCGAAAAATATAAAAATCAATAAAAATATATAAAAACACCTCAAAAAAATCTCGAATCGCACCAGTCACCTTATAATATCAATACAAATAAAATATCAAATTTCAAATTTTTTCGTGACTATCCAAAAAATATAAAAAATTCGTAAATGTCTGAAAAATAAATAGATCAAGAAAAAGACATAAAAATACCTCAAAAAATTCCCAAATAGCAAATGTTACCTTAGAATATCGATACGAATAAAATATCAAAATTTCACATTTTTTTGTGGCTGTCCGAAAAATTACAAAAGAAATAATTCTTAAACGTCCGAAAAATATAAAAATCATGGAAAAGACATAAAAACACCTCAAAAATTTCCTGAATCACACCAGTCACCTTAGAATATCGAAACGAATGTAATATCAAAATTTAAAATTTTTTTGTGACTACTCGAAAAATATAAAAACATATTATTCGTAAACGTCCGGAAAATAAAAAAGACATAAAAATACCTCAAACAAATTCTCAAATCGCACCAGTCACATTAGAATATTGATACAACTATGATATCAAAATTTCACATATTTTCGTGACTTTTCAAAAAATATCATAAATTTTAATTCGTAAACGTCAGAAAAATATAAAAATCAAGAAAAATACATAAAAATACCTCAAAAAAATCCCGAATCGGAGCAGTTACCTTAGAATATCGATATTAATAAAATATTAAAATTTCACAATTTTTCGTGACAACCCGAAAAATATCAAAAAATTTTATTGGTAAACGTCCAAAAAATATATAAATTACGAAAAAGAAATAAAAACACCTCAAAAAATTCATGAATGACACTAGTCACCTTAGAATATCGATATGAATAAGATATCAACATTTCACATTTTTCATGACTACACGAAAAATACCAAAAATTTTAATTCGTAAACGTCTGAAAAATATAAAAATCAAGAAAACACATAAAAACATCTTAAAAAATTCCCGAATCACACCAGTCACCTTAGAATATCGATAAGAATAAAATATTAAAATTTATCATTTTTTCGTGACTGCCCAAAAAATATCAAAAAATTAATTCGTAGCCGTCCCAAAAAAAAAAAATCAAGAAAAAAACATAAAAGGAACACCTCGAAAAATTCCTGAATCGAACAAGTAAACTTAGAATATCGATACTAATAAGTTATCAAAAATTTTCATTTTTTCATGACTGCCCGAAAAATATCAAAAAATATAATTCTTAAACTTCCAAAAAGATATAAAAATGAAGAAAAAGACATAAAAACATCTCAAAAAAATTTCGAATCGCACCTACCACCTTAGAATATTGATACAATTAAAATATCAAAAATTCACATTTTTTTGTGACTTGCCGAAAAATATCAAAAAATATAATTCATAAACGTCCGTAAAATATAAACATCAACAAAAAGACATAAAAACACCTCCAAAAATTCCCAAATCGCACCAGTCACCTTAAAATATCGATACGAATAAAATATCTAAATTTCACACATTTTCGAGACTGCCCAAAAAATATTAAAAAATTCAATTCGTAAACGTACAAAAAATATAAAATTCAAGAAAAAGACATAAACACACCTAAAAAAAATTGCTTAATCGCATCGGTCACCTTAGAATATCGATACAATAGAGTGTCAAAATTTAATATTTTTTCTAGATTGCAAAAAAACATTAAAATATTTAATTCGTAAACTTCCGAAAGATATAAAAATCAAGAACAAGACATAAAAATACCTCAAAAAATTCCAGAATCGCTCCGATCACCTTAGAATATTGATACTAATAAAACATCAAAATTTAACATTTTTCGTGACTGTCTGAAAAAAATAGAAAAATATAATTCGTAAACGTCCGAAAAATATAAAAATCAAGAACGCACCAGTCACATTAGAATATCGATACAAATAACATATCAAAAATTCAAACGTCCGAAAAACATAAAAAACAAGAAAAAGAAATAAAAACACTTCAACAAATTATTTAATCACACCAGTCACCTAAGAATATCGATACGAATAAAATATCAAATTTCAAATTTTTTCGTGACTGCCAGGAAAATAACAAAAATTTAATTAGTAAAGGTTTGAAAAATACAAAAATCTAGAAAAAGGCATAAAAGACCTCAAAAAATTTCCAAATTACACCAGTCACCTTTGAATATCGATACGAATAAAAAATCAAAATATCACATTTTTTGTGACTGCCCGAAAACTAACAAATATTTTAATTCTTAAACGTCCGAAAAATATAAAAATCAAGAAAAAAGACATAAAAACACCTCAACAAATTCCCGAATCGCACCAGTCACCTTATAATATCGATACGAACGAAATATCAAAATTTAACATTTTTTCATGACTGCTCGAAAACTATATTAAATTTTAATTCGTAAACATCCGAACAAAAATAAAAATAAATAACACCTCAAAAAAATTCTAGAATCGCACCAGTCACATTAGAATATCGATACAAATAACATATCAAAAATTCAAACGTCCGAAAAACATAAAAAACAAGAAAAAGAAATAAAAACACTTCAACAAATTATTTAATCACACCAGTCACCTAAGAATATCGATACGAATAAAATATCAAAAATTCACATTTTTCTTGTGTCTGTCCGAAAAATATTAAAAAAATTTAATTCCTAAACCTCTGGAAAATATAAAAATAAAGAAAAAGTTATAAAAATACCTCAAAAAAATCCCGAATCGCACCAATCACCTTAGAATATTGACACAAATAAAATATAAAAATTTCACATTTTTTTCTTGAACATCCGAAAAATATCAAAAATTTTAATTCCTAAACGTCCGAATAATATAAAAATGAAGAAATATATATAGACCACCTCAAAAAATGTCGAATCACACCAGTCACCTTATAATATAAATAAAGGTAAAATATCAAATTTTAATTTTTTTGTGACTACCCAAAAGATATCAAAATTTTAATTCGTAAAAGTCTAAAAAATAAAAAAATTAAGAAAAAGACATAAAAATACCTCAAAAAATTCCCGAATCGCACATCTTACCATGGTATATCGATACGAATAAAATATCAAAATTTCACATTATTTTGTGACTCCCCGAAAAATAACAAAAATTTTAATTCATAAACGTCCGGAAAATATAAAAATCATGCAAAAGACATAAAACACCTCAAAAAATTCTCGAATCGCACCAGTCACCTTAGAATATCGATACGAATATGATATCAAAATTTCACATATTTTTTGTGACTGCTTGAAAAATATCAAAAAAATTTAATTCGTAAACGTCTGAAAAATATAAAAATAAAAATAAAGACATAAAAACACCCAAAAAATTTCCAGAAACGCACCAGTCACATTAGAATATCTATACAAATGGATTATCAAAATTTCACATTTATCATGATTGCCCGAAAAAATGTCAAAAATTTTAATTCGTAAAAGTTCGAAAAATATAAACATGAAGAAAAAGACATAAAAAGCCTTCAGAAAATTCCCGAATCACACATGCCACCTTAGAATATCAATAAGAATAAAATATCAAAACTTTACATTTTTTCGTGACTGCCCGAAAAATATTTGAAATTTTAATTCGTAAGAGTCCCAAAAATATAAAAATCATGAAAACGACATATAAACACATTAAATAAATTTTGAATCGCAGCAGTCTCCTTAGCATACGAAACGAATAAGATATCAAAATTTCACTTTTTTCGTGATTGCCCGAACAATAACAAAAATTTTATTTCGTTAACGTTTGAGATATATAAAAATGAAGAAAAAGACATAAATAAAACCTCAAAAAATTCCCGAATCACACTAGTCACCTCAGAATAATGATACGAATAAAATATCAAAATTTCACATTTTTTTGTGACTGCACCTGTCATCTTAAAATATTGATACGAATAAAATATTTATATTTCACATTTGTTCATGATTGCAAAAAAAATATCAAAAATCTTAATCTCTACGATTACGAAAAATATAAAAATCAAGAAAAAGACATAAAAACACCTCAAATAATTCCCGAATCGCACCTGTCACTTCAGAATATTGATACGAATAAAATATCAAAATTTCACATTTTTTCATGACTGCCCAAAAATTATTTAAAAAATTAATTCGTAAACGTCCGAAAATTTGAAAATCAAGAAAAAGACATATAAACACCTGAAAAGATACCCGCATCGCTTCAGTCACCTTAGAATATAGATACGAATAAGATATCAAAATTGCACATTTTTTGTTACTGCCAAAAAAATATCAAAAAATTTAATTAGTAAACGTCCAAAAAATAAATAAAAATAGAGAAAACACCTAAAAACACCTCAAAATAATTCTGAATCGCCCTGTCACCTTAGAATATCACTACAAATATAATATCATAATTTAACATATTATTGTGACTGCTCGAAAAATATCAAAACTTTTAATTTCTAAGCGTCCGAAAAATATAAAAATTAAGAAAAAGTATAAACACACCACAAAAATTTCCAAATCGCACCAGACACCTTAGAACATCAATGCGACTGAAATATCAAAATTTCACATTTTTTTCGTGACTGACCAAAAAATATCTAAAAAATTTATTCGTAAACGTCAGAAAAATATAAAAATCAAGAAAATGACATTAAAATACCTCCCAAAATTTTCGAATCGCACCAGTCACATTAGAATATCGATACGAATAAGTAGCAAAATTTCACATTTTTCGTGACTGCCCAAAATATTTATCAAAAAATTTAATTTGTAAACGTCCTAAATATAAAACAATAAAAATTATACGAACAAAACATCAAAATTTCAAATTTTTTCGTGGCTGGCCGAAAAATATCAAAAAGTTGAATTTGTAAGCGTCCGAAAAATATAAAAATCAAGAAAAAGACATATTTTTTCGTGACTTGTCGAAAAACATAAAAAAATAATATTTGTAAAAGTCCGAAAAAATATAATAATCAAGAAAAAGACATACAAACCACCTCAAAAAATTTCCGAATAGCACTAATCACCTTAGAATATCGATACGAATAAAGTATTAAAATTTCACATTTTTTCATGACTGTCCGAAAAATATCAAAACTTTTAATTCGTAAACGTTCGAAAAAAATAAAAATCAAGAAAAAGATATAAAAACACTTCAAAAAGTTCCCGAATCGTACCAGTCACCTTAGACTATCGATACGAATAGAATATCAAAATTTTACATTTTTTCGTGACTACCCAAGAAATATAAAAAAATTTGATTCGTAAACATTCGAAAAATATAACAATCAAGAAAAAAGACATAAAAACACCTTAAAAAATACTCTACTCGCACTAGTCACCTTAAAATATCGATACGTAAAAATATCAAAAATTCTTTTTTTTCGTGTTTGCCCAAAAATTATTTAAAAATTTAATTCTTAAATGTCTTAAAAATATAAAAATCAAGAAAAAGACATAAATACACCTCAAAAAATTCCCAAATCATACTAGTCTTCTTAGAATATCGATACGAATAAAATATCAAAATTTCACATTTTTTCGTGACTGCCCGAAAAATATCAAAAAATTTAATTTGTGAACTTTTGAAAAATATAAAAATCAAGAAAAAGTTATAAAAATACCTCAAAAACTTCCTAAATCTCACCAGTCACCTTAGAATATCGATACGAATACAAAATGAAAATTTCACATTTTTCGTGACTGCCTGAAAAATATCAAATTTTTTAATTCGTAAACGTAAAAAAAATATTAAAATTAAGCAAAAAAACATAAAAACACCACAAAATAATTCTCGAATTACACCAGTTACCTTAGAATATCGATACGAATAGGATATCAAAAAATTTAATTCGTAAATGTCCTAAATATAGAAAAAAAAAGTCATAAAAACACCTCAAATTTTTTTTGGTTCGCACCTGTAACCTAATAATATCGATACAAATAAAATATCAAAATTTGAAGGTTTTTCGTGACTACCCAAAAAATATCAAATATTTTAAACGTAAACGTCCTAAAAATATAAAAAAGAAGAAAAAGACATAAAAATACCTCAAAAAATTCTCGAATCGTACCGTCTCCTTGGAATATCGATACGAATAATTATCAAAATTTCACATTTTTCGTGACTGCGCGAAATTTATGAAAAAATTTAATTCGTAAACGTCCGAAAAATATAAAAACAAGAAAGAGACATAAAAACAACTCAAAAAACCCTGAATCGCTCAAGTCACCTTAGTATATCGATACGAATAAAATATCTATATTTCGTATTTTTTGGTGACTTCCTGATAAATATAAACAATTTAATAACTAAACGTCCGAAAAATATAGAAATCTAGGAAAAGACATATAAACACCTTAAAAATATCCGAATCGCACCAGTCACATTAGAATATCGATACGAATAAAATATCAAAATTCCAAAGTTTTCGTAACAGCATGAAAAATATCAAAAAATTTCCGAGTCTACTAGATACCTTAGTATATAGATACGAATAAAATATCAAAATTTTGCATTTTTTTACGACTGCCCGAAAAATATCAAAAGTTTAATTCGTAATCGTCTAAAAAATATAAAAAACATAACTACCTCATAAAATTTCCAAATCACACTAGTCAACTTAAAAAATCGATACGAATAAAATATCTAAATTTCACATTTTTTCATGACTGCGCAAAAAAAATCAAAAATTTAATTTGTAAACGTCTGAAAAATATAAAAATCAACAAAATGACATAAATACATCTTAAAAAAGTCCCGAACCGCTCAAGTCACCTCAGTATATTGATACAAATAAAATATTAAAATTTTACATTTTTTCTTGACTTCCCAAAAAATATCAAAAAGTTTGTTTGGTAAACGTCTGAAAAATATAAAATTCAAGAAAAAAAGAAGATAAAAACAACTCAAAAATTTCCCGAATCGCACCAGTTACCTTAGAATATTAATTCGAATAGTATATCAAAATTTCACATATTTTCGGGACTACCCAAAAAAATTTAATTCGTAAACGTTCAAAAAATATAAAAATCTAGAAAAAGACATTAAATAGCTCAAAAAATTCCCGAATCGCACCAGTGACCTTAGAATATAAATACGAATAAAATAAAAAAAAATTCTATTCTTCGTGACTGCCCGAAAAATATCAAAAAATTTAATTCGTAAACGTCCAAAAAATATAAAAATCAAGAAAAAGACATACAAACACCTCAAAAGAATCCCGAATCGCCCCAGTCACCTTAGAATATCAATACGAATAAAATATCAAAAATTTAAAATATTTTTGTGACTGCTCGAAAAATATCAATAATTTTAATTCGTAAACGTCCAAAAAATAAAAAAATACAGAAAAAGACATAAAAAAAGCCCAAAAATAACAAAATTTTACTTTAGTATATCATTACGAAAAAAATAACAAAATTTTACTTTTTTTTGTGACTGTCCGAAAAATATCGAAAATTATAATTCGTTACCATTCGAAAAAAATAAAAATAAAGTAAAAGAAATAAAAACACTTCAAATAAATTCTCGAATCGCACCAGTCACCTTAGAATATCGATACGAACGAAATGTCAAAATTTCACATATTTTCGTGACTGTCTGAAAAATATTAAAATTTATAATTCGTAAACATACGAAAATGTAAAAATCAAGAAAGATATAAAAAAAAACACCTCAAAATTTTTTGAATCGCATCAGTCAACTTAGAATTTCGATACGAATAAAATATTAAAATTTCACATTTTTCGTGATAGCCCGAAAAATATCAAAAATTTTAATTCATAAACGTTTGAAAAATATAAAACCAAGAAAGATACATATAAACAACTCAAAAAATTCCCGTATCGCACCAGTTACCATGGAATATCGAGACGGAAAAATAAGAAATTTTGACATTTTTTAGTGACTGTTCAAAAAATATCAAAAAATCTAATTCGTAAACATCCAAAAAATATAAAAATCAAGAAAAAGACATACAAACACCTCAAAAGAATCCCGAATCGCCCCAGTCACCTCTGAATTGCACAAGTTACCTTAGAATATTGATATGAATAAAATATCAAAATTTTACATCTTCCCTGACAGCCCGAAAAATGTCAAACATTTTAATTCGGAAACGTCCGAAAAATATAAAAGTCAAGAAAAAGACATAAAAACACCACAAAAAATTCCCGTATCATACTAGTCACCTTAGAATATCAATGCGAATAACATATCAAAATTTCACATTTTTTCGTGACTGCCCGAAAAATATCAAATTTTTTAATTCGAAACGTCTAACAAATATAAAAATCAAGAAAAGGACATAAAAACAGATGAAAAAATTTCTGAATCGTACCAGTCACCTTAGAATATCTATAGGAAAAAAATAACATTTCACATTTTTTTGTGACTACCAAAAAAATATCAAAATTTATAGTTTGTAAACGTCCGAAAAATATAAAAATTAAGAAAAAGAAATAAAAACACCTCAAAAAATTTCCCAATCGCACCAGTAACCGTGAAATTTCAATACGAATAAACTATTAAAATTTACAAGTTTTCAAGACTGCCAGAAAAATATCAAAATTTTTGATTCATAAACGTCCGAAAAATATAAAATCAATGAAAAGATATAAAAACACCTCAAAAAAATATCTAAATTGCACCAGTAACCTTACAATATTGATACAAATAAAATATAAAAATTACACATTTTTTTGTGAGTGCTCGAAAAGTATCAAAAAAACTTACTTCGTAAACGTCCAAAGAATATAAAATGCATGAAAAAGACATAAAAATACCTTAAAAAATTTCCAAATCGGTCCACTCACCTTAGAATATCGATACAAATAATATATCAAAATTTCACATTTTTTTGTGACTGCTTGAAAATATCAAAAAAATTCATTCCGTAAACGTCCTAAAAATAAAAAAATTAAGAAATAGACATAAAAACACCTCAAAAAAATCACGAATCGCATCTGTCACATTAGAATATCCATACAAATAGAATATCAAAATTTCATATATTATCGTGACTAACCGAAAACTATCAAAAAATTTAATTCCTAAACGTCCGAAAAATATAAAAATCAAGAGAAAGACAAATAAACACATCAAAAAATTCTCGAATCGCACCAGTCACCTTCAAATATCGATACGAATAAAATATCAAAATTTCATATTTTTTCGTGATGGCCCGAAAAATATCAAAAAATTTAATTCGAAAACATCCAAAAATTTAAAAATCAAGAAAAAGACATAGAAACTCCTCAAAAATTCTCCAACGGCACCAGTCAACTTAGAATATCGATACAAATATGATATCATAATTTCACATTTTTTCGTGAATGCCAGAAAAATATCAAAATTTTTGATTCGTATACGTCCAAAAAATATATAAATCAAGAAAAATACAATAACACACCTCAAAAAATTATCAAATTGCAACAGTCACCTTAGAATATCGATACGAATAAAATATCAAAATTTCACATATTTTCGTGATTGCCTGAAAAATATCAAAAAAATTCATTCGTAAACGTTCGAAAATATAAAAATGTAGAAAAAGAAATAAAAACATCCCAAAAATATTTCCGAATTGCACCAGTCTCCGTAGAATATCGATAGAAATAGGGTATCAAATTTCATATTTTTTCGTGTCTGCTCGAAAAAATATCAACTTTTTTAATTCGTAAACCTCCGAAAAAAATAAAAATCAAGAAAATGACATATAACCACCTCAAAAAGTCCCGAATCGCACCAAACAACTTAGAATGTCGATACGAATTTGATATCATAATTTCCTATTTTTTCGTTACTATCCAAAATATATCAAAAATTTTAATTCGTAAACGTCCAAAAAATATTAGAATCAAAAAAGAAATAAAAACACCTCAAAAAATTCTCAAATTGCACCAGTCACCTTAGAATATCGATGCGAATAAAATATCAAAATTTCAGATATTTTCGTGACTGCCTGAAAATATCAAAATTTTTAATTCTTAAACTAATCCAAAAATCAAGAAAAAGAAATAAAAACACCCCAAAAAAATTTCCGAACTGCACCAGTCACTGTAGAATATCGATACAAAAGAAGTATCAAAATTTGATATTTTTCGTGATTGCCCGAAAAATATTAAAAACCAAGAAAAAGATATAAAAACACATCAAAAAATTCCCAAATAGCACCAATCACCTTAGAATATAGATACGAATAAAATATCAAAATTTCACATTTTTCGTCACTGCTCGAAAATGATCAAAGTTTTTAGTCGTAAATGTCCCAAAAATATAAAAATCATGAAAAAGACAAAAAACAAATCAAAAAATTCTTGAATCGCACCAGTTATCTTAAGATATCGATACGAATAGGATATCAAAAATTCACATTTTTTCGTGACTTCCCGCAAAATATCAAAATTTTTAAATCGTATAAGACTTTCGAATATAAAAATCAACAAAAAGACATAAAAACACCTCATAAAATTTATGAATCGCACCTGTCACCTTAGAATATCGATACGAATAAAATATCAAATTTTCATTTTTTTTTTACTGTCCAAAAAATATCAAAATTTTTGATTCGTAACAGTCCAAAAAAATATAAATATTAAGAAAAAGACATAAAAGACGTAAAAACACCTCATAAATTTGAAATCGTCCGAAAAATATAAAAATCAAGCAAAAGACGTAAAAACACCTCATAAATTCCGAATCGCACCTGTCACCTTAAAATATCGATTCGAATAAAATATCAAAATTTCACATTTTTTCGTGACAACTTGAAAAATATCAAAAAATTTAATTCGTAAACGTTTGAAATATATAATAATTAAGAAAAAGACGTAAAAACACCTCAAAAGATCCTGAATCGCACCTGTCAACTTAGAATATCGATACGAATAAAATATCAAAATTTCACATTTATCGAGACTCTCAGAAAAATATCAAAAATTTTAATTAGTAAACATCCAAAATATATAAAAATCAAGAAAACTATATAAAAACAACTCAAAAAATTCCCAAATCGGACCAGTCACTTTAGAATATCGATACGAATAAGATATCAAAATTTCACAGTTTTCCGTGACTGGCCAAAAAATATCAAAAATTAAAATTCGTAAACGTCCGACAATTATAAAAAATAAGAAAAAGAGATAAAAACACCTCAAAAAATTCTCGAATCGTACCTGTCACCTTATAATATCGATATGAATAAAATTATCAAATTTTCACACTTTTTAGTGATTGCCCAAAAAATATCAAAAGTTCTAATTCGTAAACGTCAGAAAATTATAAAAATCAAGTAAAAGACTTAAAAACACCTGAAAAAATTACCGAATTGCACCAGTTACCTTAGAATATCGATACGAATAAAGTATCAAAATTTCATATTTTTTCTTGACTTCCCAAAAAATATCAAAATTTTTATTTCGTAAACGTCCGTAAAAATAAAAAATCAAGAAGAAGACATTAAAACACCTCAAAAAATTCTGAGATCGTACCAATCACCTTAGAATGTCGATAAGAATAAAATACAAAAATTTAACATTTTTTCGTCACTGTTCAAAAAATATCTAAATTCTAAATCGTAAACGTCCGAAAAATATAAAAATCAAGAAAAAGACATAAAAACACCTACAAAAATTCTCGAATCGTACTAGTTACTTTCGAATATCGATATGAATAAAATATAAAAAATTTACATTTTTACGTGACTACCCGAAAAATATCAAAAAATTTAAATTTGTAAACGTCCGAAAAATATAAAAAAAAAGAAAAAGTCATAAAAACACCTCAAAAAATTCCCGAATCTCACTAGCCACCTTAGAACATCGATATGAATAAAATAATCAAGATTTCACATTTTTCGTGACACCTCGATAAATAGCAAATATTTCAATTCGTAAAACTCCGAAAAAATATAAAAATCATGAAAATGACATAAAAACATCTCGAAAAATTCCCGAATTGCACCAGTCATGTTAGAATATCGATACAAATACAATATCAAAATATAACATTTTAAGTGACTGCCAGAAAAATATCAAAAGTTTTATTTCATAAATGTCCGCAAAAATATAAAAATCAATAAAACGACACAAAAATTCACAAAAAAATCTCAAATCGCACCTGTCACCTTAGTATTTTTATACGAATGAGATATCAAAATTTCACATTTTTTCGTGAATGCCTAAAAATATGAATAAATGAATTCGTAAACGTCCGAAAAATATAAAAATCAAGAAAAAGACATAAAAACACTTCAAAAATTTCCGAAATTGCACCAGTCACCTAAGAATATCGATAAGAATGACATATCAAAATATCACATGTTTTCGTTACTGTTCGAAAGATATCAAAAAATTTAATTCGTAAACGTCCGAAATATATAAAAATCAAGAAAAAGACATAACACCTCAAAAAAATATGGAAGGGCACTTGCACCTAATAATATCGATACGAATAAAATATAAAAATATCATATTTTTTCTTTACTACCCGAAAAATATCAAAAAACTTAATTCGCAAACATCTGAAAAATATAAAAATCAAGAAAAACACATAAAAACACGGTAAAAATTCCCGAATCGCACCAGTCACCTTAGAATAACGATAAAAATAAAATATTAAATTTTCACATTTTTCCGTGATTGCTTGAAAAATATCATAAATTTTGATTCGCAAACATCCGAAAAATATAAAAATCAAGAAAAAGACATAAAAACACTTCAAAAATTTCCGAAATTGCACCAGTCACCTAAGAATATCGATAAGAATGACATATCAAAATATCACATGTTTTCGTTACTGTTCGAAAGATCATTTTTTAGGGACAACCCAAAAAATATCAAAAAAATTAATTCGTAAACGTTCAAAAAATATTGTAATAAAAAAAGAGACATAAAAACACCTCAAAAAATTTCCGAATTGCACCTGTCTTCTTAGAATATCGATATGAATAAATCTTCAAAATTTCATATTTTTTAGTGACTGTCCGAAAAATATCAAAAATCAAGAAAAATACATAAAAACACCTCAAAAAATTCTCAAATTGCACCAGTCACCTTAGAATATTTATACGAATAAAATATCAAAATTTCACATTTTTTCGTGACTGCCAGAAAAATATCAAAAATTTTAATTCGTAAACGTCCAAAAAAAATAAAAATAAAAAAGGTCATAAAAACACCTCAAAAAATTCCCGAATTGCACCTGCCACCTTAGAATAACAACACGAATAAAATATCAAAATTTCACATTTTTTCGTGATTGATCGAAAAATTTCAAAAAATCTAATTCGTAAATGTCAGAAAAATATAAAAATTAAGAAAAAGACATAAAAACACATCAAAATAATTACCGAATTGCACCTGTCACCTTAGAATATCGAACCGAATAAAATACCAAAATTTCACATTTTTTCGTGACTACCTGAAAAATATCAAAAATTCTAATTTGTAATGTCTGAAAAATATAAAAATAAAGAAAAAGACTTCGAAACACCTCAAAAAAGTCACGAATCGCACAAGTCACTTTAGAATATCGATACGAATAAGATATCAAAATTTCAATTTTTTCCGTGACTGTCCAAAAAATATCAAAAATTATAGTTCGTAAACGTCCGAAAATTATAAAACTAAGAAAAAGACATAAAAACACCTAAAAAACACACGAATCGTACCTGTCACCTTAGAATTTCGATACGAATAAAATATCATAATTTCACATATTTTCGTGATTGCCTAAAAAATATCAAAAATTCAAATTCATAAACGTCCGAAAATTATAACAATAGAGAAAAAGACATAAAAACACCTGAAATAATTGCCAAATTGCACCAGTCACCTTAGAATATCGATACGAATAATATATCAAAATTTCACATTTTTTCTTGACTTCTCAAAAAAATATCAAAAATTTTAATTCGTAAACGTCCAAAAAATAAAAAATCAAGAAAAATAAATAAAAACACTGCAAAAATTTATGTGATCGTACCAGTCACCTTAGTTTGTCGATACGAAGAAAATAACAAAATTTAACAATTTTTCATGACTTCCCTCAACATATCAACAATTTTAATTCGTAAACGTCTGAAAAATATTGAAATCAAGAAAGAGACATAAAAACACCTTAAAAAATTCCCAAATTGCACCAATCCTCTTAGAATATCGATACAAATAGAATTTCAAAATTTCATATTTTTTCGTGATTTCATAAAAAAAACAATTTTTTTAGTTCTTAAACGTATGCAAAATATTGAAATGAAGAAAAAGACATAAAAACACCTCAAAAACTTCCTGAATCGCACCAGTCACCTTAGAATATCGATACGAGTAAAATATAAAAATTTCACATTGTGTCGTGACTGCCCGAGAATTAGCAAAAATTTTAATTAGTAAACGTACGAAAAATATAAAAATCAATTAAAAGACGTAAAAACACCTTATAAATCTGAATCACACCTGTCCCCTTAGAATAACAATACGAACCAAGTATCAAAATTTCACATTTTTTTGTTAATTCCTAAAAATATCAAAAATTTTAATTCGTAAACGTTTGAAAAATATAGTAATTCAGAAAAACACATCAAAAACATCTCAAAAAATTTCTGAATCGCACCAGTCAGCTTAGAATATCGATACGAATAATATATCAAAATTCTACATATTTTCGTGACTGCCCGAAAAATATCTAAAATTTTAATTCGTTAACGTCCGAAAAGTATAAAAATCAAGAAAAAGACATAAAAACACCTCCAAAAATTCTCGAATCGCACCACTCACTTTAGAATATCGATATGAATAAAATATAAAAGTTTCACATTTTTATGTGACTGCTCCAAAAATATCAAAAATTTAAATTTGAAAATGTCCAAAAAATATAAAAATAAAGAAAATGTCATAAAAACACCTCAAAAAATTCTCGAATCGCACCAGCCACCTTAGAACATCGATATGAATAAAATATCAAAATATCACATTTTATCGTGGCTGCCTAAAAAATATAAAAAAATTTAATTCTTAAACGTTCGAAAAATATAATAATTAAGAAAATGACATAAAAACACCTCAAAAAATTCTCGAACTGCACCTGTCAACTTAGAATATCGATACGAATAAAATATCAAAAATTCACATTTTTCGTGTCTTCCCGAAAATCATCAAAAAATATAATTCGTAAACTTCTGAAAAATATAAAAATAAAGAAAAAGACATAAAACCATCTCAAAAAATCCCCGAATCTTACCTGTCACCTTAGAATATCGATACGAATAAAATATCAAAATTTCACATTTTTTCGTGACCGCTCGAAAATATCAAAAATTTTAATTTGTAAACATCCGAAAAATATAAAACTCAAGCAATACTCATAAAAACACCTTAAAATTTTTTTCCGAATCGCACCAGTCACCTTAAAATATCAATACAAATAGGGTATCAAAATTTACCATTTTTTTGTGACTGCCCAAAAAATATCGAAAATCTTAATTCGTAAACGTTTGAAAAATATAAAAATCAAGAAAAATATATAAAACACCTCAAAAAATTCAAGAATAGCACCATTCTCCTTATAATATTTATAAAAAAAAAATAGAAAAATTTCACATTTTTCGTGACACCCCGATAAATATCAAATATTTTAATTCGTAAAAGTCCAAAAATATATAAAAATTATGAAAAAAACATACAAACACCTCAAAATTTTTTCGAATCGCACCAGTCACCTTAGAATATCGATACGTACAAAATATCAAATTTCAAATTTCAAGTGACTGCCAGAAAAATATCAAAATTTTTAATTCGTAAACGCTCGAAAAATATAAAAATCAATAAAAGACATAAAAATCATCAAAAAATCTCCGAATCGCCCATGTCAACTTAGAATATCGATATGAATAGAATATCAAAATTTCACATTTTTTCGTAACTGCCTGAAAAATATCAAAAAATTTAATTCATAAACGTTCGAAAAATATAATAATTAAGAAAAAGACATAAAAACACTTCAAAGAATTCCCGAATCACTCCATTCACCATAGAATATCACACAAATAAAATATCAAAATTTCACATTTTTTTGTGAATGCCTGAAAATAACAAAAAATTTAATTCGTAAACGTCTGAAATTTTTTTAATTCGTAAACGTCCGAAAAATATAAAAATCAAGCAAAAGACATAACACCTCAAAAAAATCTGAAATCGCACTTGTCACCTTATAATATCGATACGAATAAAATATAAAATTTTTATATTTTTTCGTGACTGCCCGAAAAATATCAAAAATCTTAATTCGTAAACGTATGGAAAATATAAAAATCAAGAAAAAGACATTAAAACAC
>NW_006239743.1:48645-49366 GCF_000226075.1 Solanum tuberosum
GCACCAGTCACCTTAGAATATCGATACAAATGGTATATCAGAATTTCACATTTTTTCATGACTACCCAAAAGATATCAAAAATTTTAATTTGTAAATGTCCTAAAAATAAAAGAATCAAGAAAAAGACATAAAAACACCTCAAAAATTCCCAAATCGCACCAGTCACCTTTTTTATATCAATACAAATAAAATATTAAATTTTCACATTTTTCTGTGACTGCTTGAAATATATCATAAATTTTAATTCGTAAACGTTTGAAAAATATAAAAATCACGTAACAGGCATGAAAACACATAAAAAAATTCCCGAATTGCACCAGTCACCTTAGAATATCGATACAAATGGTATATCAGAATTTCACATTTTTTCATGACTACCCAAAAGATATCAAAAATTTTAATTTGTAAATGTCCTAAAAATAAAAGAATCAAGAAAAAGACATAAAAACACCTCAAAAAATTCTCAAATTGCACCAGTCACCTTGGAATATCGATACGAATAGAATATCAATATTCACATTTATTCGTGACAGCCCGAAAAATATCAAAAAATTTAATTCGCAAACGTTCGAAAAATATTATAATCAAGAAAGAGAAATAAAAACACCTCAAAAAATTTTCGAATCACATCTGTCTTCTTAGAATATTGATACGAATAAAACATCAAAATTTCATATTTTTTCGTGACTGCCCAAAAAATATCAAAACTTTTAATTCGTA
>NW_006239743.1:49636-81686 GCF_000226075.1 Solanum tuberosum
CACCTTAGAATATCGATACGAATAAAATATCAACTCCTAGAAAAATATCAAAAATTTTAATTGGTAAACATCCAAAAAATATAAAAATCAAGAAAATGACATAGAATAGCTCGAAAAATTCTCAAATCGCACTAGTCACTTTAGAATATCGATACTAATAAATTATCAAAATTTTACATTTTTTCGTGATTGCCCGAAAAATATAAAAAAATAATAATTCATAAACGTCCGAAAAATATAAAAATTGAGAAAAAGACATATAAAAACACATCAAAAAATTACCGAATCGCACCTGTCACCTTAGAATATCGAAACGAGTAAAATATCAAAATTTTACATTTTTTCGTGACTACCCAAAAAATATCAAAAATTTTAATTCGTAACGTATGAAAAATATAAAAATAAAGAAAAAGACAGAAAAACACCTAAAAAAAGTCACGAATCGCACCAGTCACCTTAGAATATCGATAAGATTATAGATATCAAAATTTCATAGTTTGTCGTAACTGCCCGAAAAATATCAAAAATTTTAATTCGTAAAGGTCTGAAAATTATAAAAATTAATAAAAAGATATAAAAATACCTCAAAAAATTTACGATTTGCACAAGTCACCTTAGAATTTTGATACGAATAATATATGAAAATTTCACATTTTTTTGTGATTGCCCGAAAAATATCAAAAAAATTAATTCGTAAACGTCTGAAATTTATAAAAATCAAGAAAAAGACATAATAATACCTCAAAAAAATCATGAATCGCACCAGCCACCTTAGAATATCGATACGAATAAAAAAAATCAAAATTTTATATTTTTTCGTAACTGCTCGAAAAATATCAAAATTTTTAATTCGTAAGCGTCTGAAAAATAGAAAAATCAACAAAATGACATAAAAATTCCCGAATTGCACCAGTCACCTTAGCAGATTGATACGAATAAAATATCAATATTTCACATTTTTTCGTGACATCCCGAAAAGTATCAAAAATTTTAATTCGTAAACGTCGGAAAAATGTAAAAATTAAGAAAAAGACATTAAAAACACCTCAACAAATTCCCGAACAGCTCATGTCACCTTAGAAGATCGATACGAATAAAATATCAAAATTTCAAATTTTTTTCGTTACTTTCCGAAAAATATAAAAATATTAATTCGTAAACGTTAGAAAAATATTAAAATCAAGAAAAAGAAATAAAAACACTTCAAAAAATTCCCAAATTGAACTTGTCACCTTAGAATATTGATACAAAGAAAATATCAAAATTTCACATTTTTTCGTGACATCCCGAAAAGTATCAAAAATTTTAATTCGTAAACGTCGGAAAAAATGTAAAAATTAAGAAAAAGACATTAAAAACACCTCAACAAATTCCCGAACAGCTCATGTCACCTTAGAAGATCGATACGAATAAAATATCAAAATTTCACTTTTTTTGAGACTGCCCAAAAAATATCAAAAATTTTAATTCGTAAACGTTCGAAAAATATGAAAATCAAGAAAAATATATAAAAACATCTAAAAAATTTCCCGAATCGTATCAGTCATTTTAGAATAGCCATACTAATAAAATATTTAAATTTCACATTTTTTCGTGACTGTCCAAAAAATATCAAAAATTTTAATTCTAAAACATCTGAAAAATATAAAAAACAAGAAAAAACATAAAAAACACCTCAAAAAAAATTCCCAAATCACACCAGTCACCTTAGAATATCGATACAAATAAAATATCAAAATTTCACATTTTTCGTGATTGCCTAAAAAATATTAAAATTTTAATTCGTAAACATCCGAAAAATATAAAATATAAGAAAAAGTCATAAAATGTAAAATCCCGCTAATTTAAAGAACTAGAAAGAGCTAGAATTGGAAAGTGATTTTTGGAAAGAATGAAAAATCTTGAAAATTGACCAAGTTAAGTTTAGTGTGGGTTTTTGGTCAACTTCAAACGATCATAACTCCTAGCTCATGATGAGTTAGGTGTGCTTCTAGATACCGTAGGAAAGATCTTGGAATTATCTTTCCAACGTTGCTGAGTTTACGCGATTCCGAGTTTGTATGTGTGAGATATGCCCATTTGAAGTTGGGTTGTTTGGATAAGGAAAGTCCAATCCGGTTTTGGAAGGGTAGTTTGGTCATTTCCTTACCCAATTATTTTGTTCCGTTTTTGGGAGTTTAATTGGGGTCTAATTAGAATTAGATCAGTTTAGACAATTGAAAATTCACGCTAGGGCTTGGAGAAAAGAGAAAAGAGGAGAAAGGAGAAGACAGTTCAAGATTCGTCAAGATCGTGCGAGTTTGGTTGTGAATTTCGCCAAGGATTCAATCCTACGAGGTATGTGAGATCACATAGTGTTGGGTTAGTTCACCCACACGCCAATAATGATTCAATTCAGCAAATTTGTATTGTTTTGAAAGCAAATCTTATGAGTTCTTGATTATAATTCATTTGAAATCTTGTGGGTTCTTGTTGTTGAAGTTTCTTGAGTTTGATTCATGACTTTAGGTGTGATTTCGAGTAGAATCTTACATATATTGAGGATATAGTCGATTCTAAGTGTTTTTGGGAAAGAACAAAGTTGAAATAGGGGGGGGGTTTAGAGTTGAAAAATGAAGAAGAAAAGTCAGAGTTTTCTGGGTAGGGGCTTGGGGCGCTGCCCCAGCCAGAGCGCCCCAACTGGGGGTCTGAATATTAGGCTCTGGGGTGGCGCGCCAGCCAAAGCTCCCCAACCCAGTGCCTGAATTTCATGCTCTGGGCCCCTCGCCTCTCAGAGCGCCAAGGACGCTAGTTCGTCCACCTTTTCCCCCTTTTTTCCGTACTAGTTCCTTAGCAATGTACCTATGTTTTCTAGTTGATTCCAACACTCTTAGGTACTTCTAAACATCATGAAATCATCCATAAACATGAGATCATGAACCTTGAATCCATAATTTAATTCAAGAAAAGTTAAGAGTCAAGTCAAAAAGTTAAGATGTCAAGTCAAGTTGAGTTCAAAGAGTTTTCCAAAAGTCTTTCACAAACGTTTTAACTTTGTTTTAAGACTTAAGCTTTGAGTTGAGTAAACAGTAAGAGTAAAGTTCATTCTTCAAAGATTATACGGGAACTAAGTATTCCCAAGAGTTAAAATGTTTTCACATTTGAGCAAGAAAGGAAAACCCGATTTTCAAGAGAGCTTTTAAGCTAAGTTTTAAGTAAATATCTCAAACCAAAGAAAGAGTTTTGTTTTTACAAACATATGAGCTAAGTATATTTTGGGAGTAGTATTGAGCACCGGTATGGGGACGCGAGTTCATAATAACTCAAGTCTACACAAACCATGTAGCCATCATGAGTAGAAAAGAATCATACTTTTTAGATGATTCCTTAGTGCTTTTTAGCATAGACTAGTGGATCCACTTAGTTAAGGCATTTTATATGACGGCAAAGTATAGGACAGTTCTGGAAGCGTGGGCAAGACGCTGTATCATCACTTAGGCTCATAGTGGTGGTTGTCGGTTAGAGAAAATCCCACAGTATTATATTACTTTTATGTATTTGAGTTGTTATTTCATTTCTTTAACATGTTGAGTTATCATCTATAGTTTTAAATGCTTTGTATAAACTGCACTTTATTGTTGTTTTTACTTTGAGTTTTGAGTTGATTTACTCATGATTTGAGTAAAGCCAAGGTAAATGTTCCTTTCAAGCTTATGTTATGTTTAGTATTCCCCTTGCATACTTGTACATTCAATGTTCTGATGCCAGTTGACCTGCATCATATTATGATGCACACACAGGTAACTAGGATCAACATCCAGCGCCTCATTGATCCAGTTGAGCATACAGAGTCAGTTGGTGAGCCTCCTTGCTTTCCGGAGGACTCCTTTTACACTACTTTTTAGTATTTTTCAGTTGTTAGGATGATCGGGGGTCTTGTCCCGACATCCCTCTTTGTTTTAGAGGCTTCATAGACAGTTAGTAGTCGTTTTTGTCTTTACATTGTTATTTTGTATGTTAAGACTTGAGTTGCCATTTTGGCTAAGTCAAATGTTTATCCTTAAACGTTCTAAGTTTATTTTGAGACAATTGTGAAAGTTGCATTAAATTCTTGTATTAATGCTTTAACTTTTCTGCTGAGTAAGTAAGCCGGGCCAACGGTTTGCTTGGGGCCAGCAATAGTTCTCGAGTGCCGGCCACGTCCAAGGTGTAGGCTCGGGGCGTGACAAACTTGGTATCAGAGCAAGAGTTCAAGAATCCTAGGGAGTCTATGAAGTCATGTCTGTAGAGTCCTAGTTATCGGTGTGAAGCGCGCCACATCTATAATTAGGAGGCTACAACACTTAGGAAATTTTCTCACTTCTTTCATACTCATTCGTGCGTTAGAGTTTGATCTCTAAAAAGTTTCTTCTAACTCGTGCTTGCGCGTGTATTTAAGTTAATCATGCCTCCAATAAGAGCTGTCAGAGGTCGTCCTACTAGGCTTAACGTTGAGGTGCAAGGGGTCCCAAATGTACCTGAAGTGCAACCTCAAGGAAAGGTCACCAATGCTGAATTTTGAGAAGCAATCTGAATGCTAAGTCAGGCCGTGACTGACCAAGTTAGGCAACAGAGATGGGCTCGACAGGAAGAGGCTGATACTTTGAGGATCTGTGAGTTCCTAAGGATGAATCCTCCAAGTTTCACTAGTTCAAGCACTACTGAGGATCCAAAATTTTTGGTAGAGGAACTGCAAAAGGTATTTGAGGTAATGCATGTTGCCGATCCTGAGCAAGTGGAACTAGCTGCATACCAACTAAAGAATATTTCTAGGACTTGGTTTGACCAATGGAAAAAGAACAAGGCTGAGGATGCACCAAGTTTTACTTGGGAAAGGTTTAAGGAGGCTTTCTTGGGGCGTTTCTTTCCCTGAGAATTGAGAGAGGCTAAGGTACGAGAGTTCCTTACCCTTAAGCAAGATTCACTAAGTGTTCATGAGTACAACTTGAAGTTTACCCAACTTTATCGATATACTCCGGAGATGGTTGCAGATATGACAAGCAGGATGAGTCTTTTTGTTGCTGGGTTGTTCCGTATGTCAAGCAAAGAGGGCAAAGTAGCCATGTTAATTGGGGACATGGATATAGCAAGGTTGATGGTCTATGTACAGTAGGTTGAGAAAGAGAAACTGAGGGATATGGAGGAGTTTCGAAACAAGAAAGCGAAGACATGGAATGAGTCCGAGCAATAGAAGAGTAATGTGATCCGATCTTCGTTTTAGCAAAAGCAAAAGGGACCTGCTCCATCATCTGCTAGTGCACCTCCACCAAGAAACAAAGGTGAGTACAATGGTCAGAATTCGCAGAACTTCAAAACCAGACATGCACAGTCCCAAGGTAGTGTGGCACAAGGAGGTAACTGGGCTCCTCCATGAGAGGTAACTAGGCTCCTCCATGTGCTAAGTGTGGTAGGAATCACCCAGGTAAGTGTTGCGATGGCTCTACAGATTGTTTCAAGTGTGGACAAAAGGGTCATTTCATGAAAGAGTCCCTTAAGAACCGACAGGGTAATGGAAATCAGGGCAATAAATCCCAATCTTCTTCGGTTGCTCCACCAGACAAGGCTGCACCTAGAGGAGCTACTTCCGGCACTGGCGGAGGAGCAAACTGCCTTTATGCGATCACTAGTCTTCAAGAGTAAGAGAATTCTCCGAATGTTGTCACTGGTGTGTTCAAAGTTTTTACTCTTGATGTTTATGCTTTGCTAGACCCAGGAGCAAGTTTATCTTTTATGACTCCTTATGTTGCAAATAATTTTGATGTTCTTCCCCATAAACTTTGTGAACCCTTTTGTGTTTCTACACGTGTTGGGGAGTCTATTCTAGCAGAGCGAGTATATCGTGATTGTGTTATTTCCATCAATCACAAGGACACCATGGCTGATTTAGTTGAGTTAGACATGGTAGATTTTGATGTCATTCTAGGTATGGACTGGCTTCATTCCTGTTATGCCTCCATTGATTGTAGAACTCGAGTTGTTAGGTTTAAAATTCCTAATGAGCCATTTATAGAGTGGAGTAGTAGCTCAACAGTGCCTAAGGGTCGTTTCATTTCGTACCTTCAGGCGAGAAAGTTAGTTTCCAAGGGGTGTGTATCACTTAGTCCGAGTTAATGACTCTAGTGTTGAGATACCTCCAATTCAGTCAGTTTCAGTAGTAAAAGAGTTTCCAGAAATCTTTCCAGATGATCTACCCGGAGTCTCTCCTGAGAGAGAAATTCACTCCGGTATAGATATTCTTCCAGACACTCATCCTATTTTATTCGAACAAGTGTCTCACCTTGGGGCGCTCCGGTCTTATTTGTGAGAAAGAAAGATGGTTCCATTAGGATGTGTATAGACTACCGTCAGTTGAACAAGGTTACCATCAAGAATAAGTACCCTCTTCTAAGAATTGATGATCTTTTCGATCAGCTTCAGGGTGCCTCCCATTTTTCAAAAATAGACCTCAGATAAGGCTACCATCAGTTGAAAGTAAGGGAGTGTGACATTCCAAAGATAGCATTCAGGACCCGTTATGGTCATTATGAGTTTCTGGTCATGCCGTTCAGTTTAACTATGCACCTGCAGCGTTCATGGACCTTATTAATAGAGTATTCAAACCTTATTTAGATATGTTTGTTATTGTGTTCATCGATGACATACTAATCTATTCTAGGAATGAAGAAGATCATGCTAGTCATCTCAGAATAGTCCTCCAAACTCTAAAGGATAAGGACTTGTATGCTAATTTCTCTAAATGTGAGTTTTGGCTTGAGTCTGTGGCATTCTTAGGCCATATTGTTTCCGGTGATGGAATTAAAGTTGACAGTCACAAAATATAAGCAGTACAAAATTGGCCTAGACCCACATCTCTAACTAATATTATGAGTTTCTTGGGGTTGGTTGGATATTATAGAAGGTTCATCGAGGGATTTTCATCAATTTCATCTCCTTTGACCAAGTTAACCAGAAAACAATTAAGTTTTAATGGTCTGAAGCTTGTGAGAAAATCTTTCAAGAATTGAAAAAGAGGTTGACTACTGCCTCAGTATTAACATTACCGAAAGGTACGCAAGGCTTTGTTGTATATTTTGATGCATCCAGAGTTGGATTGGGTTGTGTGTTAATGCAAAATGGCAAAGTTATAGCTTATGCCTCCAGACAACTTAAGGTTCACGAGAGGAACTACCCAACCCATGACTTAGAGTTGGCTGTCATAGTATTTGCTTTAAAAATATGGCGTCATTACCTTTATGGTGTTCATGTAGATGTGTTCACTGATCATAAGAGCCTTCAGTATGTGTTTAGTCAGAAAGAGCTTAATCTCAGGCAAAAGAGGTTGTTAAAATTACTCAAGGATTATGACATGAGTATTCTTTATCACCCAGGTAAGGCTAATGGTGTTGCTGATGCCTTGAGTAGATTGTCTATGGGTAGTACCACCTATTTTGAGGAGGATAAGAAATAGTTAGCGAAAAATGTGCATAGACTGGCACGATTAGGAGTTTGACTAATGGATTCTACATAAAGAGGAGTAGTGGTAATGAATGGGGCTGAATCATCATTACTGTTAGAAGTAAAAGAGAAGCAAGACCAAGATCCCATTTTTCTTGAATTGAAGGCAAATGTTCATAAGCAGAAAGTAATGGCTTTTGAACAAGGGGGAGATGGTGTATTGAGGTATCAAGGTAGGTTGTGTGTAACAAGGGTGGATGAACTTTAAGAAAGAATTATGGAGGAAGCTCATAGCTCCAGATATTCTATCCATTCGGGTTCCACAAAGATGTACCATGACTTGAGAGAACTCTATTGGTGGAGTAGCATGAAGAAAGGCATTGCAGAGTTTGTTGCTAATTGTCCAAATTGCCAACAAGTTAAAGTAAAGCACCAAAGGCCCGGTGGTATGGCTCAGAATATAGAGATTCCGGAATGGAAGTGGGAGATGATCAATAGAGATTTCATCACAGGTTTACCAAGGTCTCGCAGGCAACATGATTCTATTTGGGTGATTGTAGATCGAATGACTAAATCAGCCAACTTTTTGCCAGTAAAGACTACCCATTCAACCGAAGATTATGCTAAGTTGTACATTCAAGAAGTAGTGAGACTTCATGGAGTTTCGATCTCCATTATTCCATATAGAGGTGCAAAATTTACTGCACAGTTCTGGAAATCTTTTCAGAAAGGCTTGGGTTCAAACCTTAGAGGATATGTTGAGGGCATATGTGATTGATTTCAAAGGAAATTGGGATGATCACCTACCTCTTATTGAATTTTCTTACAATAATAGTTACCACTCTAACATCTAGATGGCTCCTTATGAAGCTCTTTATGGGAGAAGACGCAAATCTCCTATTGGATGGTTTGAAGTTGGTGAAGCTGGGTTGATAGGAACAGACTTAGTTCATCAATCTATGGAGAAGGTTAAAGTCATCCAAGGGAGGTTGAAAACAGCGCAGAGTCGTCAGAAATTCTACACTGATGTGAGGAGAAGGGAGTTAGAGTTTGAAGTAGATGATTGGGTCTACTTGAAAGTTTCACCCATGAAGGGTGTTATGAGATTTGGTAAGAAGGGGAAGCTTAGTCCCCGATATATTTGCCCTTACCGAATATCCAAGAGGATTGGTAATGTAGCTTATGAATTGGAGCTACCACAAGAGTCCGCAACAGTTCATTCGGTATTCCACGTCTCCATGTTGAAAAAGTGAATGGCCGATCCTTCACTTATCATACCTACTGAATAAATTGGTATCAAGGATAGCTCATCATATGAGGAGATTCTGGTTCAGATCCTAGATCGCCAAGTCCGCAAGTTGACGACTAAGGAAGTAGCATCAATCAAAGTCCTTTGGAGGAACCAGTTTGTTGAGGAAGCTACTTGGGAAGCTGAGGAGGATATGAATAAGAGATATCCACATCTCTTTGAGCCCGGAGAAATTCCAGAATAAGGTACTAATTCTATTCTTAATACTCTTTGAATTATATACTTGATGTATTAGATTTGCTTGTTGGGTGTCTGAATTGAACTAAATGTTTGATGTTACACCCGTAGCTTACTAAGAGTAATCTCATTTGTGGATGAATTTTCCCAAGGGGGAGATATTGTAACATCCCGCTAATTTAAAGAACTAGAAAGAGCTAGAATTGGAAAGAGTGGTTTTTGGAAAGAATGAAAAATCTGGAAAATTGACCAAGTTAAGTTAAGTGTTGGTTTTTGGTCAACTTCAAACGACCATAACTCCTATCTCAGTATGAGTTAGGTGTGCTTATAGATACTGTAGGAAAGATCTATGAATCATCTTTCTAACGCCGATGAGTTTGCGCGATTCCAAGTTCGTATTGTGTGAGATATGCTTATTTGAAGTTGGGCTGTTTGGATAAGGAAAGTCCAATCCGGATTTTGGAAGAGTAGTTTGGTCTTTTCCTGACTCAATTAATTTATTCTGCTTTTTTGGAGTTTAATTGGGGTCTAATTAGAATTAGATCAGTTTAGACAATTGAAAATTCACGCTAGGGCTTGGAGAAAAGAGAAAAGAGGAAAAACGAGAAGAAAGATCAAGATTCTTCAAGATCGTGCGAGTTTGGTTGTGGATTTCGCCAAGGATTTAATCCTACGAGGTATGTGAGATCAGATAGCATTGGGTTAGTTCACCCACGCGCCAATCATGATTCAATTCAGCAAAGTTTTATTATTTTGAAAGCAAATCTTATGAGTTCTTGATGATAATTCGTTTGAAATCTTGTGGGTTCTTGTTGTTGAAGTTTCTTGAGTTTGATTCATGAATTTAGGTGTGATTTTGAGTAGAATCTTATATATATTGAGGATATAGTCGATTCTAAGTGTTTGGGGAAAGAACCAAGTTGAAATAGGGGGTTTAGAGTTGATAAACGAAGAAGAAAAGTTGAAGCTTTTTAGGCACCGCCCCAGCCAGAGCGCCCCAACTGGGGTTCTGGGGCATCGCGCCAGCCAGAGCGCCCCAACCCAGTGCCTGAAGTTCATTCTCTGGCGCTTGATGAGTCCACGATTTGGACTCATTTTACGGCTTTATTTTAATAGATTTAGTGTCCTTCAAATGCATATTTTGTGCCAATAATTGATGTAAATCCTTGATTTTCAGGTATTTGGAATTTTGGAACAAAGCATGGACACTAATGAGCAAAAAAGAACAAGGCAGTTGAAAGAACGAAGAAAAGAGGGCCTGATGATCGCCTAACCCAGTGGACAAGTCGCCGAATGGCCATGATCTCTCCTAAAGTTTCAGTGTGCTAAGTCTTGAAGGAGAAAATCAACTCGGCGATAGAAAGGAGCAGTCAGCGAGTCGCTGAACGGTTCTGCGATGAAGTGCTAGATTGCCCAAAGTTACAGAACTTGAAGATGCTGAAGGACAAAAGACAAAAAGGCGATGGAATTGACCAAAGGGCAGATCGCTGAGTGGATCGGCGATCTCGACTTATTGCACCAAATGGTCATTCGCAACATATTTTTGGCGACTATAAATACATTTTTAAATTCTTAGTTTAGTATCAAGTTTTCATTATTATCAGTTTTTAAAGTTTTAGAATTCTGAGTTTGGAGATAATATTTTCCTTAGCTTCGAAGATTTGAAGATTTCCATTTTTGAGAAATTGGAAGGGGGTCTTTGAGATTCTTCAACCTTGACCTTTGTAAAGACTAAATTAATTGTACCCAGTTGATGGAAACACAATTGAGTAACGATTTCTATCTTTTTATGATATCTAGCTAAAACCCCAATTCTTGGGGTGTGATTATGGGTTGAATTAGCTGCTTGGTATTGTTAATTGATAGTTTAAATGTTGTTTAAAAGTGATTTCAATCAGTAATTGTGGTTTAATTTAAAAGGGTTGTAGTTGCAAATGCAATTCTAACTTCGTGTTTTTGGCTTGCTCGAGAGAGAGGTTTTAAAACCAAGATTACTGATTTGATGGTTTATGGGTATTGGGTTATCATGGGTTCAGTTCGAGAGAGTGAATCCTAAACCCTTTTCCACATATTCAGCTCGAGAGAGTAAATGAACTAAAGCATAGACTGTTCTTAATCGCTGCTTATTGGTGTTTGAGAGAAACCAATTTGATTCGGGGTAATTTGTTCGAGAGAAAGTTTACCCCCATTAAAGTCTAGCTTAGTCACTGATTTACAGTTATTTACTATCAGTTGCACTCACCCATTTGTCTACCTTACCCTATAATCCAATCACATCCCAAGAATCCGTCTATTTACTTGTTTATTCGTGTTATTTGTTGTTGTTGTAGTTGATAATTACAATCAAACTCCCCCCCCCTATATTTGACACTTGTGTCACCCTTAATTTGAAATATGCTTTTATTCGTAAATGTATTTAACTATGATTGACTTGAACATATTTGCACTTGGCTCTTGAATCTTAACCACGTACCACTCCTTGTGGGATTCGACCCCAACTCACTTAGTTAGGTTATATTACTGACTAACGATCGTTGACACTTAGAATTGGAAGAAGTGTCCTGATACGTGAAATCAAAGTGGCGCCGCTGCCGGGGAGTGGTGTTGTTTAAGATTCACTAGTTAAGTTAAATTTTGTTCTTGTTAGTTATAGTTGAACTTATTTTTAGTTTTGGTTTTCGTGTTACTTGTTTAGACCAGCATAAAGGAACATGTCTTGTAGCAATGGTGACCAAATAGACCTCTCTCCTTTAAGAATGATGATTCTTAGGGATAAGATCCTAAGTTTCAGTAAAATAGAGGGTGAGTCAATCCATGAGTTGTGGCTGAGATTTAAGTCATTATTACTGCAATGCCCAACGCATGGAATCTTAGATAACATGCTATTGGACTGCTTCTATAGAGGTCTTGGTCCGTAAAACAGAGGAGTGGCTGACCAAATGTCTCCGGGGGGTCTCTCACGACTACCCTATGCAATATCAGCCCAGCTCCTTGATCACATGGCCAAGACCAACAAGGAGACTGAAAAGGACCAGATCTTGGCTACACTGTTAACTCAGCTGGATCTAGTGGCCAAAAAGATCTTGGAATTGGAAGCACCGGACAAAAAGAAAGATCGATACATTCACCCTCACGAGCGTATCAATCCCAAGGTGTACGAGGGTGAACAAATAGAAGAGATACTCTCTCATTCTTCACAAAGTTGAACATCACGATAAAATGTTGAATGAGATAAAAGATATTGTCTCACTGCTGAATGAGATGACTGCTTCCCATTCCATATATGTTCAGCTGCTGGAGACCCAAATGGGTCATATGTTGTCTCGTATCTACCCCACAAATCAAGATTGAGTAGGGAAGTCGTGCCACGACGTTAACTAAGGCACTTCTTAGGAGGCAACCCAAGTGTTTTATCGCTTTATTTTTCTTTTAGAAATAATAGTGTGTTGATTGTACATGTTGAAGTGTAGAAAGTGTTAGAAAGGTAGAGATTGGCGAGCCCAAGAGCAACTTGGCGAGTCGCCGACCAGGGCGGCGATCACGATCTAGTCCACCGTTTGGATCCTCACATTAACTAGAGGTCCTGTAAAACTCGGTGAGGTAAGTGCCACTCACACGCCGAGTGGATCGGCGAGTAAAAACTAATGTTGCCGAATGGGCGAGAACTGGACGGTTTTCAAAGGCCAAAGGTTTAAACTTTCAACTCTTTCACTTTCCCTCACGTTTGAACTTCCCAAACTCACACTCGCATTTAAGTATTCAATATTTTTGCATTTTTACCACATTTTAGTCATCGAATTTGTGCTCGAAGTTGGAAACTTTGCCGCCTAATATTTCAAATTTTGATTACTTAGCATCTAAGGTTGGTTTTTCGAACCACGAATCTTAATTTAGCGATTTTGTTTTAATGATGTGTGCTGGGCCTGTCTGATCATAATCGTATATGTGTGTGCCTGTTTTAATTCAAACATTTTGCTTATATTGCCTTTATTGTTGAATTCCCGTGGTTTTGTTCCTTAATAATTAGTTAAAATTGTGGGGTATTGCTTGCATGTTGTTGGGTTTAGTCGGGTGAAGTCTAAGTAACCCTTATTTGTGCCAAATGACGTATTTTTCCCAATGATGGAGCGGTTGACGTCATTCTTAAGGGCAATAGTCGTTAAATGGCCAAATTTGGCCAAACCGGGAGAAGTCTGAGTATCCCGAGGGCATGGGTGTAATGGGTCTTAGTTTAATTTGATAGGTGCATGTTTTGATTTTGTTTTCGAGGGTTGCGGGGTTGAATTTGAGAAGATGGGTTAAAAGTAGGCACATTGGGTCATTTAGCGAGTTGGGTCGAGCTTGCCGAACCACTCGGTGGTTCCCGGAAGTTCCTCATATCGCCTTTAATTTCATGCTATATGTGAAGTTTGATTCTATAACTTTCGGCGAAAAGCCTGAGGTCACCGAATGCACTTGGCGACTCGCTGAAAGTCCTTCTTAATCGCCTTTTGTCTGTGCCCCTTACCCTTAATTGCACTGTAACTTTCGGTGGGCTAATGCTTGCTCGCCAAATGCTGTCGGCGATTCGCCGAAAGGCCTTCCCATCGCTGACATGCCAATTTTTTTTTGAGATTTTTGAGCCAATCCTTTCGGTGAGCCGATCTAGCTCGCCAAAGATATTCGGCGACTCGCCGACTGGTTCGGCAAGTCTATCTGTAACTATTTTTCTGTGCATCTGATTGAATTGTTTCTAACTCTTTTGATGTTTTCGCAGACATGGCTAGACCGAAAGTTGCTGGTAGAAACATGCCACCCCGTAAGAAGGCTAACGGGATAACTATCAACGAGGATGCCGCTGCATCCATGACTAAAGCAACCAAACTTCCCACATCTGGTGGGAAAGGCAAAAGTAAAGGGAAGGCACCTGCATCACCAGAGGCCAGCTACGATAGTGACGGTATCTACGCCACTCACCTCACCACTTCTGAGAGTGAGGGTGAGCATCAGGAGCAGCCAACTGCAGCTTCGGAGCCTGAGGATGATGAACTGATAGCAGCACAGAGGGCTGAGCTGCGATCTAAAAGGATGAATGATCCATCTAGGATTAGGACTCCTCAGGCTACCACTACTCCTTCTCCATCTCCAGCACATGCCGTGGTCCTAGCACCACCAGTACAGGGTCCTCTTCCCAAGTCTGTGAATATACTGAAGACTGAGGGGCTGAGGACAATCATTGAGGAAAAGCGTATGTCCACTGATGGGGTCATCAACAGGTAGCCAGAGATTATGAGTTGTCTGAAGTCTCATAAATTCCAAATCTTCACCAAGCCCTGTGGCTCGTATATTCCAAATTAGGTCTAGGAGTTCTACGCTGCTTATGGGGCGTTGCAGGCAGCAACATTTAAACCAGTTGACTATGTAGTTGTCAGGGGGAAGAGGGTGCAGTGTGATTTTACTGCCATTAATGTTGTCCAAGAATGCACTACGAGACTTGAAGATGATTGTCTGCATATGATCAGGAAAAAGATGCTGGACAACATTAAGAAGTGGTTAGCCCCGTTGATATCTGATGGCACTTCGAAGTGGTTGGAGGTAGGGGCTCCAATAGAAAAGAAATACCTGAATGTAGCTGTGAGGTTCTGGTTTGTCTTCATCAGCAGTACTATCATGCCATCCCAGAACGAGTCAATTCTCCACCTTGCCAAGGCAGCCTGTCTGGGTTGCATCATTGATGGGACAAGGATCAATCTGGGGATGATTATGGCACAAGAGATGGTCATGAGAGCCAAGCATTGACATACCTCCCTTTCATTTCCGGTGTTGATCACCGAGTTGTGCAGACGGGCTCGGGTTCCTAGAGATACGAGGAAGGATGTGGAAGTAATTCCTATATCTTTCACTGATATCCGGAGGATCGAGGCAAAATATTTAAAAGATCAGGTGGAGGAGAAGAAGAAGGCAACCCCGGTGGATACATCCTCGGTTGTTGATCCTCAGACATTACCTGCAGAGGCACCTTTGCCTACTCCGGCCCTGGGCCTTCAGGTATATTCAGTGTCGTTCCTTCTGACCCTCCTAGTTCCTCTACTACTACATTGCCTCCCAGAGTTGTTGATGTTGTTGTTTCCCGGACCCCGCTCACTCAGGCTGCATTACTCCGGATGGGGGAGCTAGCTCATTCTGCCAATCATCGTGCCGACAGACTTGAGGTCTCCATTTCGGGCATGATTCAGGCAGCCCTTGCTGATGTTGTGACACCCTTGAGAGCTACCATTGATGCCCTTGCGACTAGGATAGCGGTGTGTGAGTGTGGCCAATGGGCACCTGAGGAGGTGACGACTTTAAAGGCCGACATTGCTACGTTGAGGAGAGATGTGGATCAGCTGAACTCCACCGATATGTCTATGATCTTCGGGATGGTGGAGATCCCTGATATGCCAGTTAAGCCAAACATGCCTCCGGCTACCACCGAAGATAATATTAGAGTTGAGGAGATGGTTGATCCAGAGTCTGAGGCTGAGACGGATGAGGAGATGCTTGAAGTTGCTGATGGGGTGTCTTACGAGGTCCTTACAAAGACTAAGGAGGACATGGTCGATGCAGCTGTGCAAACCTCTTTAGCAGATACACATTTGGCTGACCCTAGTGGAGCTGGTACTTCTGAGGTGACTCCGGGCACTGATGCCCAGGTTTCGAGCACTACACCGGGCACTGATGCCCCGACAGATGGAGAGAATGCCTAGACATGATCCTTTTTTACCTCCCTCTATATCTTACTTTATTTGACTTTTGGATATTATTTTGCTTGCATTTTGAGGACAAAATAGTTTTTATTTGTGGTGGGTTGAAGCCCACCTTTTGTGATCATGGTTTTGTTTATATATTGGGTTTTTGAGCTATAACTGTGTTTTGCACTGTTTTTGTGGATGATTGAGCTTGAGGCTCCTTGTTTTGATTGTAAATGATATTTGGACCCTTCCAAAAAAATTTGTGTCACCTCTTGTTTTGTTTGTGCTTGAATGTGGATGTTCTCTTGCAAATTTGAGTATTGGTGTTTGTGCTTGAATAGTGCTCATAATCGAACAAAAATGAATGTGCTGCTACGATGAGGCCAAATGAAGTTTCATAGACAATATGTGAACTTTTTGCATCTCGTTGTGACTAGCCAAGTATCGAATTGAGTCTCTTGTGATGAACATTGCACACTAGCGAAAGTGTGGAGTCTTGTTTGACATTGGTGTCAATGCCTTGTGTGATGAGCTTAGCGTGAACCATGTGTGATGACACCTAGAATTTTCCCCATTGGTCCGGTTGACTTAGTGATGCAAGCTCTCGAGATGATCTTAGGCAACTTTGAAGAGTGTGAAAAAATTTGACATTATACCTCTTTTTATGGACTACCTTGTGAGTGTGTGAACTTCGCTTGAACACCTTTTGAGCCTTACCCTTTTCTTGGAAGAAACTTGATGAAATTGTGACCTTTCTTGATCCATTACCCTTAATCCTCATGATTTGTGGTTTATGTGAATAGCCAACTTAGGCCAAAAGCCTAAGTTGGGGGTGTGGTGAAAAGAGAAGGTAAATTAAGAAGTGCAAAGAAGTCCCCTTTGACCCATGGTTTTGAGAAAGATGGAACCCTTCTATACAAAAAAAAAAGAAGAGAAAAAGAAGAAGGAATGAAAAATGGTGGAATAAAATTGTGAAATTGCAAAAAGAAATGAGGTGTCCAACCATCCATGGAAAGTGAATAATGGGGTGACCTTTGAGCATGAATGAGAATGATAAAGAAGAGGGAAGAAAGCGTTGCTCATACCACATTTCATGAGGATAGCAGCCACTGAGCCTAAATGGCCATACATTTACACTCAACCTAGTTACAAGCCTTGAAAAGGCCTTTCTGATTTAAAGTGAGCTGAAACAAGTGTTGATTGCAAAATACGGGCAAACCTATGGGTGAAATCATGCATTGTGTTCATCTTTGTGAGTGTGAGTGTTGCATTTGATTCCAGAGCTTTAAATTGTTGAACCATTGTGTGTGAATATGGAATCATTCTTTATGTGAGGGCCTTTGAGTACCTTTGTTGTGCTTGAACTTGCATTTGAAGCAAGTATTGTGAACTTGAGAGTCTTTGATAATGGTGAGTCACAACTTGAATCTTTGAGTGCACAATTGATCCTTGCATGAGTAATTTAAGTCTTTTTGCGTGCATTCATGATTGAGTCTTGTATAGCACTGTTGCAGACATCCTTTTTGAACTGCTGAACTTGAGTTTTACTTGAGGACAAGAAAAAGTTTAAGTTGGGGTGGTTGATGAGTCCGAGATTCAGACTCATTTAGGGCTTATTTATAGGGATTTAGTGTCCTCAAATGCTTATTTTGTGCCAATAAATGATGTAAAATTCTTGATTTCCAGGTATCGCGATGCAGTGGTAGATCACCCAAAGTTACAGAACTTGAAGATGCTGAAGGCAAAAGCAAAAAGGCGATGGAATTGACCAAAGGGCGGATCGCCGAGTGGATTGGCGATCCCGACTTATTGTGCCGAATGGTCCTTCGTAGCATATTTTTGGCGACTATAAATACATTTTTAAATTCTAAGTTTAGTATCAAGTTTTCATTATTATCAGTTTTAGAAGTTTTAGAATTCTGAGTTTAGAGACAATATTTTCCTTAGCTTTGAAGATTTCCAATTTTGAGAAATTGGAAGTGGGCACTACAACATTTTAGGCCTACGACAACACTAAATCTGGACAACACTTGTAAAGTGTTGCCTAAAATATTTTTGGGGACGCTTTTAAAGCGTAGCCCAAGTTTTAACTTTTGGCTACGATAATATTGGCAACACTTGTAAAGCGTACTCTTTAATGGTATAGGCTATACTTTATAAGCGTTGTTACAGTATGAAATAATTGGCAACAACTATTTACATGCATGGCCACACTTTTAAAGTGTCCTATTTTTATAATTGTAAAAACAACACATTACAAGTGTGGCCTTAAAATTTTCACTAAAATATTATATTCCCTCAAACATTTCTAACTCTCCCTCCCATTTTTATTGGAAAAAATATATTAATAAAACATTAATAATTCATAAAACTTTCTCTTTCTCCAGATACGCTTTACTCTTTCTCCCTAGAACACGCTTTTCTCCCGAACTGATCGAAGAGCGAAAGCTGAAGATTTCTCCATACCTACAATTCTCCTCTCCAGAACACTCTTTTCTCAAAGAGCTGAAGAGATGAAGCTAAAGAACTGAAGATCGAAGAACACGCTTTTCTCTGGAAGAGCTGAAGTCGAAGAACTGAAGATTGAAAAGGGGAAGATGAAGAACTGAAGAGCTGAACTGAAGATTTCTCTGATACCTACGATTCTCTTCTCCCTGAACTGAAGATCTGAGCTTAGCTTAGCTGAGCTGAGCTGAAGATTTCGTCAAGCGTAAGTACCAATTCTTTCTTATTCTCATTATTTTTGTCAATATGTTAGAGGATGATGGCAGAATCACAATGTATTTGGTATAGTTTTTGCCGTAAGATTTTGCCATTGCCACAAATTTCACAGTGTATTTGTGTACACATTCTTGTAGATGTTAATGATTTTCTGGAAAATAGGTTAGAGGATGTTGTCTATGCTGTTGGAGCACATATTTTAGAACTCCTCTGCCACAGGGAAAAGGTATGAAGCTTCAATGCTATTGCCACCCTAATGTTCTGCTTTTAGTTCTTCACTTAGAGCAACGCCATATCTTGATGCTAGTTGTGGCATTACATATGTCTCGTCAACGCTTATTTTCTCTGCGAGTAATAGTGTTTCAGGAACAGTATCTTGTCTATACAGGCATATATGACCTGCAGTACTATGTTATGAATCAAAATGTAGGAAACTCAGATGATTCTATGACATACTGCTTGTGTACCTGAAGAACTTACGAGTTTAGGTGATCTCCAATGAACTACAAAAAGATCCACACCATCATTGATTTTGAAACTTTACATATTAAGTATCTAATGAACATGAATATGCTGTAATTTTCAAGTAAACGCTTCTGAAATGCTCTATTGTGATATCAAACATAGATGGATAACATTAAGATCGCATAATCTAGAAAACACAGTACTAATAATGAAAAACAAAATGAAATGACACCAAGTATGATCTGATTTTGCTAAAGATGTTCAGGGTTAGGGATATTAGCCCAATTAAGGCAGCCAACATGAACGATTCCCCTAAAAGAATTAGGCATCCCCTTAACCCTTAAAGTCCTAAAGACACAGTTTTTAGGATCATATGAAACAAGATATATACTACATCTGTACTTGACTTGACTAACTGCTCTCCATTCTTCAACATGCACATAAATTTCTTAAAGACTTTATGTCCAGTAAACCTCGATTACATAATTCTCTGGGCTAGTTCTCTCCATTTAATCTATGTCCATTACATAGAAATATGTACTTCAAGCATATTTACTTAAACATAATCATGTTTGTATCTTCAAAAATGTTCCTCGAATGGGAAATGTTTTTCAACCATGATCGTTTGATTTTGACACTTAAAGACTGGGAAACTATAGAGGACAATATGATGACTACCTGTAAACTTAGTCATATCCTTAACCAAAGTCATTCCCCAATAAAATTTCAAAATTTGGACAAAATCAAGAATAGATTATGAGAGGAGCTAGATGTACTGTTGATACCATGGCTACTTTACTACGTGAATGATGCAATATTACATACAATCGTGTAATATTGATTGATTGAATTTTTGTTTAGCGTTTAGAAGGAATTGATTAATTTGGGGTTGTTACAGCTGAAATTCCAAAGTAGGGGAAGAAAATGCCAATAATCGTGAATGGTGGGAGATGTTTTGAGTGAATGAGTATACTGGTAAGATGATCGTATTCTGGGGTTACTGATTTGAGGTTTTACTTGTCTATGGAATGAGAAATCCTGCTGGTAAATTGCTTTTCTAATAAATGCTAGAACAGAAAAAATATGCATTAGATTTAATTGATCTGTTGAGATTTAGAATGTAGAAGTACTTCAGAAAATTAATAAAAACAGGACATGTATTAATATGATGATATTGTTTAGAAGTATAAAATTTCTAAGTATCTCCGTCACGCTTTTGGCAAGATGAACTGAAGCTAAGTCTCTCCATCACACTTTTCTCTCAGATTTCTCGCTGAAGAACACGATTTCAGATAGATTTCTTGCTGAAAAGTTTCTCGCTGAAGAACACGATTTTGTTGGAATAGGATTTATCAGGTAAGAAATTCTATCTTTGAAAGTCTAAATTTTAGCTTTACGATTTTGATATTCTTGTGTATCTTTGAAAGTTTAAATTTTAGCTTAGGGTTTTGATATTCTTGTGTTGTTGATACGATTTTAATAGTCTGCAAAACCAACTAAGAAGAAGATATACCTCTACAATGGCAACATGAAATACTTTCGACTTGCTTAAGATTGCAAACAAAGCCTCATTCTCATTGCAGAATGTGTAAACTGCAAGGACATGAATGATTTTATCACATGTATGAAAATGAACTTTTAGGAAGATCAACGTAAGCCCCTATGATCGCCTCGAGACGTACTTATAGAAACTCAGTCTTTGCCTCTAAAACATTGTTGGGCATAAATAAGATGAGTCCTCTAGGAGTTGTTACAAGCTAAATCAATCACACTGATAACTCCAAGGTGATTTATAGCTTCAACACTTAATTTTGTATAGTTTGGTATTTCACCAATTGCTAAGCTAGTACAATACTATAAGAGGCAGTTCTATTAATTATACCATCTCTTTTAGTAGTTAAAGAACTAAATAGAAAATTTGAAACAAAAAGTTAATTTCTGGCCTTAGTTTCCTTTTATTATCAGGCAGTAGGCATTAGAGGCAGAACAGTGGGCTTTGCACTTTGAAGTCACTCCTGGTTTCGTTGTTGTCCCTAGTTCGTCACTCCGAGAGAGGTACAACTCTTTACCTTTAATTTTTTCTTGTTTGTTTCAGACCAAGAGTGTTATGCGTTGTTGTGACTGAAATAGTGAGCTGCTAGTTTGTATCAGTTTCTTAGTTGATATGATTTGATATGTTTTCTTAAAGTTAACTGAGTCTCCTTTTAGTTTGTTCAAGATTGTCTGTAGTTCATTTAGTCGCGATTTTAAGTGTGCCTGCTATGTGTTCTGGGTTCTCGAAATGGGGCTGTAAAATCTGGTTGTTTACCTTTCTCTTCCAAGTGTGGCTTAGTTCTCTTTTGAGCATCTTTTAACTTACTCGTTGTATATCTCCGTCTGATTGTTCTCAAATGCTATCTAATGCTATGAGGCTTCAAGTTCTAATGTTCAATTTGATAAAAAATAGTTTGTCTAGGTCCTGATTTTGTTTGAATTTATTTTAGTACAACTTGTATGGACTACATATTGTAAGCAAGTGAGATAGTATACTCAGAAACTATTTTGTCGCATTAAAGTAACCGAACTTTACACACTATATAAGTTACTTTTAAAAAGTTAGTTTTTGACTTACCCTCTAGAGTACAACTGATCACCAAGAATTAGAAAATCCATGACAACAACTTATGTTGTTTGCATAGGCTGCCACTGCTCATTTGAATGGTTGTACAGGTTATAGAATCAGTTTAGTTGTGGCTCCAGCTTCCCTGCTAGGATATTGTGTCTGTACAGGTTATAGAATCTGTTTACAGTATATACAGTGTTGGAAGTTCTGGAAATTCTGGAAACTCAGCTGCTGCAATATTATACAGTGTTGGAAATTCTGGAAACTCAACTGCTGCAATATTATACAGTGCTGGAAATTCTAGAAATTCTGGAAACTCAGCTACTGCAATATTATACAGTGCTGGAAATTCTGGAAACTCAGTTGTTGAGCTATAATACAGTGCTGGAAATTCTGGAAAGAGTTGAGCTTTTCTATAACTTCTAAAGAGTTGGTGTGTGAGTTCTGCAGATGCACAGGACATAGAAGGACAATGTTTCAAACTAATAAGCTATCCACCTGACTTCAAGTCTAAGAAAAAAAATCTTTGAAAATTACTTTTTTTTTTGTTTTTCTTCTAGTTGAGCTGGTGTTCTTGGTAAAGAAATTCTGATTTTTTTTACTATCTTGAATCTTTGAAAGCTCAGTCTGTACTTTGTTTTTTGTCACTCATTGTCTCCTTTCAGCTTATATACCTAGAAAAGTTTATATTTTTAGTTGTATGAGTGTTGTATTGTGTTGAAGGAGGACTCTAGTGATTTTGGGTTGTAGTTGTGTACTTTTTTCCCCTGTTATTTTTCTGCTTTGAACTGTGATGGTTGTTGTGAGAGATGGTTTTGGTTTTCATTGCTTAAACTGATTCTCATAGTTAAAGCTATCCCTTTTAGATTTCTTGGAAGGTTAAAGCTGTCCCTTTTAGCTTTTTCTGGTGTTGCAATAAAGCTATTTAGATTTTTTATGCTTGTGCTTTGTTTTGTTTCTGCAATGGGGTAGCTTCCTTCCCAGGATATTTTTGCCCTGCTTGAGTATATACAGGTACAACTGGTTATGTACTGTAGTCATGAAATGCAGAATGGGTTATACAGGTTATACCATAGAGGGGTCAGGGCATTGGGTTTATGTAAACGGTAAAGTGTAGCCTACATATATACAATCATCATGTATAACTTATGTATAAAATATTCCAAATTATTTCATCAGGTAAATAGTAATTTACAACAAATAGGCAATGAAGCCAGATGCCTGTTCTATATGATTTGGATTGGTTGGCTTATAGTGAATACTCTCCAATTATGCACTTCCAAATACATGATTTATTTCACTAACTTATAATTTTATTTCGAATGTGCAGGAAAATGCCGGTAATTGAATTTGAATTGTGGCTAGAAGTAAACTCGATCTATTGTAGTGAACGACGAAGAGTTTTTGTACTATTATCATATATATTTGAATGCATTTGGTTTTGTGGAATTTATTGATAGTAGAGATCTTTAAGCAATCACTTTCTAAGTATTGGTTGTACAAGACATGTTTCTCGAAGTTTATTTAAAATATATAGCTTCGATTTAACTATTAGTTAATTTTGTGCTTTAGGTCACTTGTATATTTATTTATGTGATTATTGAATATATGCAAATAAAAATTATTTCCATTAAAAATAAAAAAATTGTGGCTACAAAATTCTACACAACATTGCCACACTTCAAAAGTGTTGTTGTAGGACGTCCAATGTTATCTTGTACATAAGAAAAGTTACACTTTTATAAGTGTTGTTATAGATGAGATATAAAAAGGCAACACTTTTTTAAGTGTGACCAATAACATAGCAAAGACAACGCTTTTAAGTGTAGTATAATTAAAAAAAAGGTGTTGCTAATGAATCACTACAAAGCGTGCCCTTATACCTCTTTGGCCACGTTTTATAAGTGTAGCTATGATGGCGACATTTTAAAAAGTGTTGCCTAATGTCAAAGGTTACGCTCCTTTTGGCCATCCCCTAAAAAGCGTTGCTTAAAGTCCAAAAGTGTAGCCTTTTATCAAAGGCCACACTCTTTGCTAGTTTAGGCTACACTTTTCTGGTGTGGCTAAAATCCTAAAATGTTGTAGTGGGGTCTTTGAGATTCTTCAACCTTGACCTTTATAAAGACGAAATTAATCGTACCCAGTTGATGGAAACACAATTTGGTAACGATTTTTATCTTTTTATGATGTCTAGCTAAAACCCCAATTTTTGGGGTATGATTATGTTATTATGGGTTGAATTAGCTGCTGGGTATTGTTAATTGATAGTTTAAATGTTGTTTAAAATTGATTTCAATCAGTAATTATGGTTTAATTTAAAAGGGTTGTAGTTGCAAATGCAATTCTAACTTCGTGTTTTTGGCTTGCTCGAGAGAGAGGTTTTAAAACCAATACTGATTTGATGGTCTGTGGGTATTGGGTTGTCATGGGTTCAACTGGAGAGAGTGAATCCTAAACCCTTTTCCACACATTCAGCTCAAGAGAGTGAATGGACTAAAGCGTATGTTGTTCTTAATCGCTGCTTATTGGTGTTCGAGAGAAACCAATTTGATTCGGGGTAAATTGTTCGAGAGAAAGTTTACCTCCATTAAAGTCTAGCTTAGTCACTGATTTACAACTATTTACTATTAGTTGCAATCACCCATTTGTCTACCTTAGCCTATAATCCAATCACATCCCAAGAACCCGTCTCTTTACTTGTTTATTCGTGTTATTTGCTGCTGTTGTAGTTGATAATTACAATCGAACCCCCCCCCCATATTTAACACTTGTCTCACCCTTAATTTGAAGTATGCTTTATTTGTAAATGTCTTTACATATGATTTACTTGAACATATTTTCACTTGGCTCTTGAATCTTAAGAACGTACCACTTCCTGTGGGATTCGACCCCAACTCACTTAGTTTTGTTATATTACTGACTAATGATTGTTGGCACTTAGAATTAGAAGAAGTGTCATGATATGTGAAATTAGGCGCCCCGCACCTCTCAGAGCGCCAAGGACGCCAGTTCATCTACCTTTTCCCCCTTCTTTATGTACTAGTTCCTTAGCAACATACCTATGTTTTCTAGTTGATTCCAACACTCTTATGTACGTCTAAACATCATGAAATCATCCATAAACATGAGATTATGAACCTTGAATCCATAATTTAATTCAAGAAAAGTTAAGATTCAAGTCAAAAGGTTAAGATGTCAAGTCAAGTTGAGTTCAAAGAGTTCTCCAACAGTCTTTCACAAACGTTTTAACTTTGTTTTAAGACTTAAGCTTTCAGTTCAGTAAAGAGTAAGAGTAAAGTTCATTCTTCAAAGATTATACGGGAACTAAGTATTCCTAAGATTTAAAATGTTTTCACATTTGAGCAAGAAAGGAAACACCGATTTCCAAGAGAGCTTTTAAGCTAAGTTTTGAGTAATTATCTCAAACCAAAGAAAGAGTTTTGTTTTTACAAACATATGAGCTAAGTATATTTTGGGAGTAGTATTGAACACCGATATGGGGACGCGATTTCATAATAACTCAAGTCTCCATAAACCATGTAGCCATCATGGGTAGAAAAGGATCATACTTTTTAGATGATTCCTTAGTGCTTTTTAGCATAGACTAGTGGATCCACTTTGTTAAGGCATTCTATATGACGGCAAAGTATAGGACAGTTTTGGCAGTGTGGGCAAGACGATGTAATCATCACTTAGGCTCATAGTGGTGGTTGTCGGTTAGAGAAGTAAAGTCAAGGTAAGTGTTTCTTTCAGATTCCTTTCAAGCTTATGTTATGTTTAGTATTCCCCTTGCATACTTGTACATTCAATGTACATGTAACCCGGATCAGCATCCAGCGCCTCGTTGATCCAGTTGAGCATTCGAAGTCAGTTCCCGATCCCATTCCGACCTCGATATATGGAATCGTGAGACTCCTTGCTTTTCCGAGGACTCATTTTACACTACTTTTTAGTATTCTTCAGTTGTTAGGATGATCGGGGGTCTTGTCCCAACATCCCTCTTTGTTTTAGAGGCTCTATAGACAGTTAGTAGTCATTTTGGTCTTTACATTGTAATTTCGTAAGTCAAGACTCGAGTTGCCATTTTGGCTAAGTCGAATGTTTATCCTTAAACGTTCTAAGTTTATTTTGAGACAATTGTTAAAGGTGCATTAAATTCTTGTATTAATGCTTTAAGTCTTCCGCTGAGTAAGTAAGTCAGGCCAAGGGTTCGCTTGGTGCCAGCAATGGTTCTCGAGTGTCGGCCACATCCAGGGTGTAGGCTCGGGCGTGACATAAAAACAACTCAAAAAAATTCTGAATCGCACCAGTCACCTTAGAATATCGATATGAATAAAATATCAAAATTTCACATATTTTCGAGCCTGCCCGAAAAATTTCAAAAATTATAATTCATAAATGTCCGAAAAATATAAAAATCAAGAAAAGACATAAAAACACCTCAAAAAATTTCTGAATCGCACCAGTCACCTTAGAATATCGATATGAATAAAATATCAAAATTTCACATTTTTTCGTGAAAGCCCGAGAAATATCAAAAAAATTAATTCGTAAACGTTCGAAAAATATAAATATCAAGAAAAAGACATAAAAACACCTCAAAAAATTTCTGAATCGCACCAGTCACCTTAGAATATCAATACGAATAAAATATCAAAAATTCTCATATTTTCGTGACATCCTGAAAAATATCAAAAAGTTTAATTTGTAAACGTCAAAAAAATATAAAAATCAAGAAAAAGACATAAAAACACCTCAAAAAATTCCTGAATCGCACCTGTCACCTTAATACAAATAAAATATCTAAATTTCATATTTTTTCGTGATTTCCCTAAAAATCTCAATAATTTTAATTCGTAAACATCCGAAAAATATAAAAATCAAGAAAAAGACATAAAAACACCTAAAAATGTAACGACCCAGAAAATGAATAGGTGAAACTAAATCCTAACGAGTTTGTCGTTGAGTTAATGTGCGGTTTCATGTGGTAGAATGTTGTCTCGAGATTAGGTTGAGGGGTTTAGGGGTTAAACGTCAAGGTACGACTCCCCAAGGACCACCCTAGGAGTCCTTGAGGAGGACCTTAAAGCCTAACCCCCAAGACCCCAAGAAACCAAAAAGTTTCCAGAAGTTTGATGACCTATGGATGGCACCTACTGGGCGTAGGTCCATCCACGCCCCGTAGGTCATTGGGCGTAGGTTAAAGCCCTAAGTTTCATGTTCCAGCCCCAAACCACGGACACTAGCAGGACGGGGCGTCACCCTACCTACGGTTCGTAGGTCTAGGGGCGTAGGTCATGACTGGTGTGCTGTCCAATTCGGCCAAGTGGAGGGGCAAGGTGGTAAATTCCTTTATAAGTTAGTTTAGTTAATGATGGTTATTATTGATTAATTAAGGTGTTTTAAGTGTTTTAAAAGTATTAAACTCCTTTTTGGACTTCATTATTTCCCAACTCTCAAAATAGAAACCCACATCTCCAAAAGTTCTCTCTCTAGAAACTCCATTGAAGAGCAAGTTCAAGGTCAAGTCTAAGGGTGAAGGAGCAACTTTCTTCTTCAATTTCGTGTGGATTTCTTCCATAAGAGGTATAGTAGTATTCATCCTTGACTTAGTTTCTTTCAAGGAGCCAATTTCAGAGATGATTTCAAGTTCCAAATTCTTCCAAAAACCCTAGTTTTCAATCTATGCATAGTTCAATTCCAAGTCATTTTCAAAAGGTTTTATATGATGATTTAAGATGGAATTGTTGAATTAATGGTGAATTAAGATGATTTCTCCTATGAACCCATGTTTACCCCCAAAATTCTAAATTGGAAGTATGTGAATTGGGTTGATTGATCATGAATGTATGTTGAATTGTTTATGTTTGTAATGAATTAGTTATTGAATCATGGTAATTCCCTTATCTATTGTAGCATCTTAGATGTTTGGGTTGTGATTGATGTATAGCCTTGGAAGGCAATTTCATGAAGGATCTATGTATGCTTATGATGTGAAATATATGTGTATGATCTCAATGAAAGTGTTATGATCATGTTTAGAATGTAATTGTGTTATGATTGAAAGCATATTCTCAATTACCACTCATGATTGATGATGATAGAATGTGAAGGGTTTCTATAATGTGAGGTTATATTTTGAATTGGTAGGCTTAGGCATCCTATTCTTGTATAAATGAAAGTAATATGGATTGTTGTATCTTGAATTGGTAGGCTAAGGCATCCTTTTCTTGTATTGATGAATGTGACCTTGAATGTAAGATCATGTCTTGAATTGGTAGGCTTAGGCATCCTCTTCTTGCATAATGAATGTGTCATGATTTAATGAATATGAATCGATAGGCTTATGGCATTCCTTTCATAAATGACTAATGAATGTGTCTTGACTTGATGAATATGAATCGATAGGCCTGACATTCCTTTCATAAATGAATGATGAAGTATTCTAGCCTATGTCTTGAACCGGTAGACCTAGTGTTGGTATCCCTTGCATGATGAGTTCTATGACCTATCCTAATGATGTATCTTGGATCGGTAGGCTAATGGCACCCTTCCATGCACATTAATAATGAACCTTGGGATTGGTAGGCTTATGGAACCCTTCCATAGATGATGTTAATGAACTTTGGGATCGGTAGGCTTATGGCACCCTTCCATGAATGTTGATGATAAACCTTGAATCGGTAGACCCAATGTTGGTGGCCCTTTCATGTGTGAAATGATGTACCTTGTATCGGTAGACCCAATGTTGATGGCACCCTTCTTGGAAAGTCAATGAGCTATCCTTAATGTACCTTGAATCGGTAGACCTAATGGTGGTGGCCCTTTCTTGTGTAATGTACTTTGGGTCGGTAGGCCTAATTTTGGTGGCCCTCTCAAGTACAATAATGTTAATGAAAATGAAATACTCTATGGGAATGGAGGCTAAGCACCGAGTGAATATGGTAAGATGGAAACTCTCCCGATGTTAGGCTAGGGTTCCAATGAACATATTCTTATCCCATAACTATGTGCCCACATAGGATATTAGCTAGTGGTTTCTACCTACGCTAAAATGTTACCAGTCCTACCTTAAGCAAGTAGACCACCTCTTTACGGTGTGGGGCTATATGACATCGAATTCCATGATTTGCTCTCATGGTCTATGTCGGTTAATGCTTATTCCCATCATGTGAGATGTGCACTATGGTTTCTTGAGAAGTTCTATAAGTGTGGGTGGTAGTATGGGAAGCCATCCATGCATTGCACGAGTAGGCTTTGAGAGGGTCATAGTGAGTTTTCTAATGTCTTAATGACTAATGTATGAATGTGCTCTTAATGAAGCTAATGAAGAATATTGACTCTTAAATGTCGAATGTAATGATGCATGCTTTACTTAGATTGTATTACGAGTTACTTTCCTTGTCATGTTTTATGAAATGCTTATGTTCCTTATGTATGAGTATTGTTTAAAAATGAAAGGGAGGAATGCTTGAAGGTAAAAAGGATGAATGGTAAGTTCACTTTTGGTAACCTTGATGTGGTACTTAGTGTGGATGGTGGTATGGGACGCTATTCATACATTGCACATAGTATAGCTTGGGGTTGCTTGAGGTGAAAGGTTAATGTAATGAAATTGTTTATACGTTGAATATGTTCTAACGTGATGAAATGACTTATATGTTGAAGGTGATTGTATCTTATGCCTTTTATGCAAAAGTTCATGAAAAGTTTTCTCAAATTGGCATAATGCATGGTTTTGAAACCAAATGTTTGTTTTAAAGCATGATTTTTGCATGGCTATCATACGTAGTACATCTAATGTGCTAACCCATATTTCTTCCATTTTCTACAAAGTGTAGGGTTTGGACTTAATGTTCTATACTTGGAAGATAGGTTTCTAAGGAGCTTGGAGTTGAATATTTGGTGAGTCCTCATAGTTTTGAGGACAAACCCACTACTTCCCATTACGTCTTTTACTTTATGTTTAAAGCTATTGTATGGGTTGTGTCCCAACGTTTTAAGTCTTATGTTATAGATGGTTTAAGACAAAGTATAGAAAAAGACTTCTGCTTGCTTTTATGAAAATGATTTCGATTGAAAAGAAAAGTTTTACATTCCGCATTATTTTCCTATGCTCTTATGTTCATGAATGTTATGAGGCTTGTATGAGACCCCTTTGGGGTCAAGTACGTCGTCTCACTTTCGGGGTGTAGCCTCGGGTCGAGACAAAAAAATTCTAGAATCGCACCAGTCACCATAAAATATCGATACGAATAAAATATCAAAATTTCAAATTGTTTTGTGACTGCCCGCAAAATATCAAAAAATTTAATTGGAAATATATAAAAATAAAGAAAAAGACATAAAAACACCTCAAAAAATTCCCGAATCGCACCACTCACCTTAGAATATCGATACAAATATAATATCAAAATTTCACATATTTTTGTGACTTCCCGAAAAATATCAAAAAATTTAATTCGTAAACGTTTGAAAAATATAAAAATCAAGAAAAAGAACATAAAAGCACCTCAAAAATTACCCGAATCGCACCTGTCACCTTAGAATATCGATACGAATAAAAAACCAAAATTTCATATTTTTTTCGTGATTGCCCGAAAAATTGTCTAAAAAATATAAAAATCAAGAAAAAAACATAAAAACACCTCAAAAATATCTCGAATCGCACCAGTCACCTTAGAATATCGATATAAATAAGATATCTAAATTTAAATTTAATTCATAACGTCTGAAAATATAAAAATCAAGAAAAGACAAAAAAAACACCTAAAAAAAATCCCGAATCGCATTTGTTACCTTAGAATATCGATACGAATAAAATATCAAAATTTCACATTTTTTCGTGACTGCCCAAAATTTATCAAAATTTTAATTTGGAAACGTCCGATAAATATTAAAAGCAATAAAAAGAAATAAAAACACCAAAAAAAATTAACGAATCACACCAGTCACCTTAGAATATCGATACAAATAGAATATCAAAATTTCACATTTTTTCGTGTTTGAAAAAAGTTAAATATTTTAATTCATAAATGTTCGAAAAATATAAAAATCAAGAAAAAGACATAAAAACACCTCAAAAATCCCAAATCACACCAGTCACCATCGGCGATACGAATAAAACATCAAAATTTCAGCTTTTTTCGTGAATGCCCAAAAAATGACAAATTTTATTCTGAAACGTCCGAAAAATCTAAAAAATCAAGAATAAGACATAAAAACATCTCAAAAAATACCTGAATCGCACCTCACCTTAGAATATCGATACGAATAAAATATCAAAATTTCACATTTTTTCGTGATTGTCTCAGAATAATCAAAAAATTTAATTCGTGAACGTTCGAAAAATAAAATATTCAAGAAAAAGACATAAAAAACACCTCAAAAAATCTTAAATTGCACCAGTCACCTTAGAATATCGATACGAATAAAATATCAAAATTTCACATTTTTTCGTGACTGCCCGAAAAATATCAACAACTTTTAATTCGTAAACATCCCAAAAATATAAAAATCAAGAAAAAGACATAAAAACACCTCAAAAAATTCCTGAATCGCACCTGTCACCTTAGAATATCGATACGAACACAATATCAAAATTACACATTTTTTCGCGACTACCCGAAGATTTTCAAAAAATTTAATTTGTAAACGTTTGAAAAATATAAAAATAATAAAAAAGGTATAAAAAACATCAAAAAATTCCCGAATCGCACATGTCACCCTAGAATATCGATACAAATAAAATATCAAAAATTTACATTTTTCGAGATTGCCCGAAAAATATTTAAAAACTTTAATTCGTAAACGTCTAAAAAGTATAAAAATAAAGAAAAAGACATAAAAACACCTCAAAAAATTCCTGAATCGCACCAGTCACCTTAGAATATCGATACAAATGAAGTATCAAAATTTCACATTTTTTCGTGACTATCCAAAAAATATCAAAAATTTTAATTAGTAAACTTCCAAAAAATATAAAGATCAAGAAAAAGACATAAAAATACCTCAAAAAATTCCCAAATCGCACCAGTCACCTTAGATGATCGATACGAATAGGATATCAATATTTAACATTTTTTCGTCACTACCCGAAAAATATCAAGTAAATGTTCGAAAAATATAAAAAACAAGAAAATGACTTAAAAAAAACTCTAAAAATTCCCGAATTGCACCTGTCACCTTAGAATATCGATACGAATAAAAATGCAAAATTTCACATTTTTTCGTGACTGTCTGAAAAATATCAAAAAAATTAATTCGTAAACGTTCAAAAAATATAAAAATCAAGAAAAAAACATAAAAACACTTCAAATTTTTTTGAATCACACCAGTCACCTTAGAACATCGATATAAATAAAATATCAAAATTTTACATGATTTGAGACTGCTAGAAAAATATACAAAAATTAATTTGTAAACGTTTGAAAATATAAAAATCAAGAAAAAGACATAAATACACCTTAAAAAATTCCTGAATCGCACATGTCACCTTAGAATATTGATACGAATAACATATCAAAATTTCACATTTTTTCGAAATAACAAAAAATTTTAATTCGTAACTGTCCAAAAAATATAAAAATCAAGAAAAAGACATAAAAACACCTC
>NW_006239743.1:81756-81841 GCF_000226075.1 Solanum tuberosum
AAATTTTTTCGTGACTGCCCGAAAAATATAAGATTCAAGAAAAAGGCATAAAAATTCTCGAATCGCACCAGTCACCTTAGAATAT
>NW_006239743.1:81941-82385 GCF_000226075.1 Solanum tuberosum
GAACATCGATATAAATAAAATATCAAAATTTTACATGATTTGAGACTGCTAGAAAAATATCAAAAAAATTAATTTGTAAACGTTTGAAAAATATAAAAATCAAGAAAAAGACATAAATACACCTTAAAAAATTCCTGAATCGCACATGTCACCTTAGAATATTGATACGAATAAAATATCAAAATTTCATATTTTTTCGTGACTCCCTGAACACTAACAAAAAAATTTAATTCGTACACGTCCAAAAAATATAAAAATCAAGAAAAAGACATAAAAACACCTCAAAAAATTCTCGAATCGCACCAATCACCTTAGAATATCAATACGAATAAAATATCAAAATCTTAAATTTTTTCGTGACTGCCCGAAAAAAATAAGATTCAAGAAAAAGGCATAAAAATACCTCAAAAAAATTCTCGAATCGCACCAGTCACCTTAGAATAT
>NW_006239743.1:82783-87582 GCF_000226075.1 Solanum tuberosum
TATATAAAAATCAAGAAAAAGACTTAAAAACACTTTAAAAAATTCGGAATCACACCAGTCACCTTAGAATATCGATACGAATAAAATAACAATTTTTTTACATATTTTCGTGACTACCCAAAACAATATCAAAAATTTTAATTCGTAAAAGTCCAAAAAATAAAAAAATCAAGAAAAAGACATAAAAACATCTCAAAAAACTCCCAAATCGCACTAGTCATCTCTGAATATCGATAAAAATAAGATATCAAAATTTCACATTTTTTCTTGACTGCCCGAAAAATATCAAAACAATTTTTATTCATCAATGTCCAAAAAATATACAAATCAAGAAAAAGACGTAAAAACACCTCAAAAAATTCCCGAATCGCACAAGTCGATTTAGAATATCGATATAAATAAAATATCAAAATTTTATATCTTTCGAGACTGCTCGAAAATATCAAAAAATTTAATTCGTAAACGTCGGAAAAATATAAAATAAAGAAAAACACATAAAAACACCGCAAAAAATCTGAATCGTACCAGACACCTTAGAATATAGATACGAATAAAATATCAAAATTTCACATTTTTTCGTGACAGTCTGAAAAATATCAAAAAATTTTATTCGTAAACGTCCAAAAAATATTAAAATCAAGAAAAAGACATAAAAACACATCAAAAAATTCTCGAATCGCACCAATCACCTTAGAATATTGATACGAAAAAAATATCAATATTTCACCTTTTTTTTACTGCCCAAAAAGTATAAAAATTTTAATTCGTAAATATTCGAAAAATATAAAAATAAAAATAAAAATATAAAAACACCTCAAATTAATCATGAATCGCACCTGTCACCTTTGAATATCGATACAAATAAAAAATCAAAATTCACATTTTTTCTTGACTGCCTGAGTGACTGACTGAAAAATATCAAAAAATTTAATTCGTAAACGTCTAAAAAATATAAAGGTCAAGAAAAAGACAGAAAAACATCTCAAAAAAAGCCGAATAGCACCAATCACCTCAGAATATAGAAACGACTAGAATATAAAAATTTTACATATTATTTTGGTGACTACCTAAAAAATATCAAAAAATTTAATTGGTAATCTTCTGAAAAATATAAAGGTCAAGAAAAAGACAGAAAAACATCTCAAAAAAAGCCGAATAGCACCAATCACCTCAGAATATAGAAACGACTAGAATATAAAAATTTTACATATTTTTGTGACTGCCTGAAAAATATTAAAAAATTTAATTCGTAAACATCCAAAAAATATAAAAATCAAGAATAAGACACTAAAACACCTCAAAATATTCCTGAATCACACAAGTTACCTTAAAATATCGATATAAAAAAATAACAAAATTTCATATTTTTCCAGACTGCTCAAAAAATATAAAAAAATTTAATTCATAAACTTCCAAAAAATATAAAATTCATGAAAAAGATATAAAATTTCTCGAAACGCATCTGTCACCTTAGAATATCGATAAGAATAAGATATCAAAATTTCACATTTTTTCGTGACTGCCTGAAAAATATCAAAAAATTTAATTTGTAAACGTATAAAAAATATATAAATCAGGAAAAAGACATAAATATACCTCAAAAAAATCCTGAATCACACCTATCACCTTAGAATATCGATATGAATAAAATAACAAAATTTCACTTTTTTTCGTGACGGTCCCAAAAAATATCAAAAATTTTAATTCATAAACGTCCAAAAAATATAAAAAATCAAGAAAAAGACAAAAAAACACCTCAAAAAATTACTCGAATCGAACTAGTCACCTTATAATGTTGATATAAATAGATTCTCAAAATTTCACATTTTTTCGTGACTGCCTGAAAATATCAAAAATTTAATTTGTAAACGTATAAAAAATATATAAATCAGGAAAAGACATAAATATACCTCAAAAAAATCCTGAATCACACCTATCACCTTAGAATATCGATATGAATAAAATAACAAAATTTCACTTTTTTTCGTGACGGCCCAAAAAATATCAAAAATTTTAATTCATAAACGTCCAAAAAATATAAAAATCAAGAAAAAGACAAAAAAACACCTCAAAAAATTCTCGAATCGAACTAGTCACCTTATAATGTTGATATAAATAGATTATCAAAATTTCACATTTTTTGAGACTGGTTGAAAAATATCAAAAAATTTAATTTGTAAATGTCTGAAACATATCATACGAATAAAATATCAAAATTTCACATTTTTCATGCCTGTTTGAAAAATATCAAAAAATTTAGTTTGTAAACGTTGGAACATATAAAAATCAAGAAAAAGATATAAAAACACCTTAAAAAATTTCTCGAATCGCACTAGTCACTTTAGAATATCGATACGAATGGGGTATCAAAATTTCACATTTTTTCATGACTTCCCGAGAATTATCAAAACAATTAATTCGAAATCGTCCGAAAAATATAAAAATTAATAAAAAGACGTAAAAACAACTCATAAATTTCGAATCGTACCTGTCACCTTAAAATAGTGATACAAAGAAAATATCAAATTTCACATTTTTTTTGTTATTGCTTGAAAAATATCAAAAAATTTAATCTTAGACGTTCAAAAAAATATTATAATTAACAAAAAGACGTAAAAACACCTCAAAAAATTCCTGAATCGCAGAAGCCACTTCCGAATACCGATACGAATAAAATATCAAAATTTCACATTTTTTAGTGACTGTCCGAAAAATATTAAAAATTATAATTCATAAACATCCAAAAATTATAAAAATCATGAAAAAGACATAAAAACAACTCAACAATTTGTAGAATTGCACCAGTAACCTTAGAATCTCGATACGAATAAAATATCAAAATTTCACATTTTTTGTAATTGCCTGAAAAATATCAAAAATTTAATTCGTAAACATCCGAAAAATATAAAAATCAAGAAAAAGACATAAAAACACCTAAAAAAATTTTTGAATCACACCAGTTACCTTAGAATATCGTCACAAAAAAAAATTCACATTTTTCGTGACCGCTCAAAAATAACAATTTTTTTAATTCGTAAACATCCGAAAAATATAAAAATCAAGAAAAAGACATAAAAACATCTGAAACATTTCCCGAATCGCACTAGTCACCTTAGAATATCGAGACGAATAAAATATCAAAATTTCATCTGTTTTAGTGACTGTCAGAAAAATATCAAAACTTTTGATTCGTAAACGTCCGAATATTAAAGATTCTCGAATCTTACTTGTTACCTTAGAATATCGTCACAAAAAAAAAATTCACATTTTTCGTGACCGCTCAAAAAATAACAATTTTTTTAATTCGTAAACATCCAAAAGTACTAAAATCTAGAAAAAGACATAAAAACACCTCCAAAAATCTCCTGAATCGCACCAGTCACCTAGAATATCAATATGTATAGATTATCAAAATTTCAAATTTTTACGTGACTTCCCGAAAAATATAAAAAAATTTAATTCGTACACGTTCGAAAATTTAAAAATCTAGAAAATGATATAAAAACACCTAAAAAAAACTCTCGAATCGCACCAGTCTCCATAGAATATCAATAGGATTGAAATGTCAAAATTTCACATTTTTCTTGACCGTAAGAAATATTTCAAAATTCTAATTCGTAAGAGTCCGAAAAATATAAATATCAAGAAAAAGACATAAAAACACCTCAAAAAAATTCTCAAATTGTACCTGTCACCTTAGAATATCATTACGAATAAATCAAAATTTCAAATTTTTTTGTGACTGCCCGAAAAATATCAAAAATTTTAATTCGTAAACGTTCGAATATTATGATAATAAAGAAAAAGACGTAAAGTCACCTCAAAAAATACTCAAATTGCACCTGTCATCTTAGAATATCAATACGAATAAAACCTCAAAATTTCAAATTTTTCCGTGACGTCCCAAAAAATATCAAAAATTTTAATTCGTAAACGTCCGAAAAATATAAGAATCAAGAAAAAGACATAAAAATACCTCAAAAAATTCCTGAATCGCACCAGTCACCTTAGAATATCGATACGAATAGGTTATCAAAATTTTACATTATTTCCTGATTGACCGAAAAATATCAAAAAAATTATTTCGTATACGTCTGAAAAATATAAAATCAGGAAAAAGACATAAAAACACCTCAAAAATTTTCTTAATCGCACCAGTCATCTTAGAATATCAATACGAAAGAATATCAAAATTTCACATTTTTTCGTGACTGCACGAAAAATATCAAAAATTTTAATTCGTAAACGTCTTTAAAATATTAAAATCAAGAAAAAGATAAAAAAAACACCTTATAAAACTTCCGAATGGCACCTGTCACCTTAGCATATCGATACGAATAAAATATAAAATTTCACATTATTTCTTGACTTTCCGAAAGAAATAAAAAAAATTAATTCGTAAACGTCCGAAAAATAAAAAATCAAGAAAAAGATATAAAAACACCTCAAAAAATTCTCAAATCGCCCTAGTCAATTTAGAATGTCGATACGAATAAAATACCAAAAATTCACATTTTTTCGTGACTGCCCAAAAAGTATCAAAAAATATAATTTGTAAACGTCCGAAAAATTAAAAAAATTAAGAAAAGACATTAAAACACCTTTAAAAATTTCCAAATTGCACCAGTCATCTTAGAATATCGATACAAATAAAATTTCAAAATTTCATATTTTTTCATGATTTCCCAAAAAATATCAAAATTTTTAATTCTTAAACGTATGAAAAATATTGAAATCAAGAAAAAGACACAAAAACACCACAAAAAAATCCTGAATCGCACCAATCACCTTAGAATATC
>NW_006239743.1:87741-88748 GCF_000226075.1 Solanum tuberosum
CGTTCGAAAAATATAAAAATCAAGAAAAAGATATAAAAAAACCTCAAAAAATTCGCTAATTGCACCAATCACCTTAGATTATCGATACAAATATAATATCAAAATTTCACATTTTTTCGTGAATGCTTGAAAAATATCAAAAAAATCTATTCGTAAACGTTTGAAAAATATAATAATTCAGAAAAAAACATAAAAACACCTCAAAAAATTTACGAATCGCACATGTCATCTTAGAATATCGATACGACTTAAATATCAACGTTTCACATTTTTTCGTGACAGCTCGAGAAATATACTAAAATTTAAATTTGTAAACGACCGAAAAATATAAAAATCAATAAAAAGAACAGAAAAAATACCTCAAAAAATTTCCGAATCGCACCAGTCACCTTAGAATATCGATATGAATAAAATATAAAATTTTCATATTTTCACGTGACTGTCACCTTAGAATATTGATATGAATAAAATATAAAATTTTCATATTTTCGCCTTAGAACATCGATACGAATAATATATCAAAACCTCACTTTTTTTCGTGACTGCCTGAAAAATAACAAAAAACTTAATTCCTAAAAGTTCGAAAAATATAAAATATCAAAAACTCACATATTTTAGTGAGTGTCCGAAAATTATCAAAAATTTTAATTCGTAAACATCTAAAAAATATAAAAAACAAGAAAAAAACATAAAAACATCCAAAAAAATTCGCGAATCTTACCTGTCACCTCAGTATATCGATACGAATAAAATATCAAAATTTTATTTTTTTTGTGACCGCCCGAAAAATATCAAAAATTTTAATTCGTAAACATCTAAAAAATATAAAAGTCAAGAAAAAGACATAAAAACACCTCAAAAAAATTCCTGAATCGCACCAGTCACCTTAGAATATCGATACGAATAGGGTATCAAAATTTCTCATTTTTTCGTGACTTCCCCAAAAATATCAAAAATCTGAATTCGTTATCGTTCGAAAAATATAAAAATCAAGAAAAAAACATAAA
>NW_006239743.1:88795-90104 GCF_000226075.1 Solanum tuberosum
AAAAATTCCCGAATCGCACCAATCACCTTAGAATATTGATACAAATAGGATATCAAAATTTCACATTTTTTCGTGACTGCTCGAAAAATATCAAAAATTTTAATTAGTAAACGTCTAAAAAATATAAAAATAAAGAAAAAGAGATATGAATCAAATATCAAAATTTCGTATTATTCGTGAAACCCCGATAAGTATCAAATATTTTAATTCGTAAAAGCCTGAAAAAATATAAAAATCATGAAAAAGACATAAAAACACCTCGAAAAATTCTCGAATTCCACCAGTCACCTTAGAATATCGATACGAATAAAGTATCAAGATTATACATTTTTTCGTGATTGCCCGATAAATATCAAAAAATTTGCCAAAAAAATATAAAAAAAATTAATTCGTAAACGTTCGAAAACTATAAAAATTAATAAAAAGATATAAAAATCCTCAAAAAATTCCTGAATCGCACCTGTCACCTTAGAATATCGATACGAATAAAGTATCAAAATTTCACATTTTTTCGTAACTGCCAAAAAAATATAAAAAAATTTAATTCGAAAACTATAAAAATTAATAAAAAGATATAAAAGTCCTCAAAAAATTCCCAAATCGCACTTGTCACCTTAGAATATCGATACGAATAAAGTATCAAAATTTCACATTTTTCGTAACTGCCTGAAAAATATCAAAAAATTTAATTCGTAAAATGTTTGAAAATAAAAGAATCAAGAAAAAGAAATGAAAACACCTCAAAAATTCCCGAATCGCACCAATCCCCTTAGAATATCGATAAAATTCAAGAAAAAGACATAAAAACACATCAAAAAATTCCTTCATCGCACCAGCCACCTTAGAATATCGATAAAATTCAAGAAAAAGACATAAAAACACATCAAAAAATTCCTTCATCGCACCAGCCACCTTAGAATATCGATACGAATAAAATATCAATATTCACATTTTTTCGTGACAGCCCAAAAAATATCAAAAATTTTAATTCGTAAACGTTCAAAAAATATTTTAATCAACAAAGAGACATTAAAACACCTCAAAAAAAATTTGAATCGCACCTGTCACCTTAGAATATCGATACGAATAAAACATCAAAAATTTCACATTTTTTTCGTGACTGTCCGAAAAATATCAAAAATCAAGAAATAGTCATAAAAACACTTCAAAAAATTCTCAAATTGCACCAGTCACCTTATAATATCGATATGAATAAAATATCAAAATTTCACATTTTTTCGTGACTGACTAAAAAATATCAAAAATTATATTTCGTAAAGGTCCGAAAAATATAAAAATCAAGAAAAAA
>NW_006239743.1:90479-91554 GCF_000226075.1 Solanum tuberosum
CTGAACCGCGCATGTCACCTTAGAATATCGAAACGAATAAAATATCAAAATTTCACATTTTTCTGACTGACCGAAAACTATCAAAAACTTTAATTTGTAAACGTCCAAAAAATAAAAAAATAAAAAAAAGACATAAAAACACCTCCAAAAATTCGCGAATTGCACCATTCATCTTAGAATATCGATACGAAGAAAATCACATTTTTTCGTGACTACTAGAAAAATATCAAATTTTTTAATTTGTAAACCTTTGAAAAATATAAAAATTATGAAAAAGACATAAAAACACCTCAAAATTTTCCCAATCGCACCAATCACTTACAAAAATTGATACGAATAAAATATCAAAATTTATCAATTCTTTGTGACTGACCGAAAAATTTCACATATATTCGTGACAGTTCAAAACATGTCAAAAAATTTAATTCGTAAATGTCCATAAAATATAAAAATCATGAAAAAGACATAAAAACAGTTCAAAAAATTCCTGAATCACAGCAATCAACTTAGTATATCGATATGAATAAAATATCAATATATAACATGTTTTCGAGATTGCCCGAAAAGATGAAAAAAATTTAATTCGTAGAATCCTGAAAAATATAAAACAACAAGAAAAAGAGATAAAAACACCTCGAAATTTTTTCGAATCGCACCTGTAACATTAGAATATTGATACGAATAAAAAAATTAAAAATTCACATTTTCTCGTGAATGCCGACAAATATCAAAAAATTTAATTCGTAAACTTCTGAATATTATAAAAATCAAGAAAAAAACATAAAATCACTTCAAAAAATTCTTGATTCGCACCAGTCACCTTAGAATATTGATACGAATAAAATATGAAAATTTCACATTTTTTTGTTACTTCCCGAAAAATATCTAAAAATTTAATTCGTAAACGTCCGCAAAATATAAAAATCAAGAAAAAGACATAAAAATACCTCAAAAAAATCATGAATCGCACCAACCACCTTAGAATATTGATACGAATAAGAATATCAAAATTTCACATTTTTTCGTAACTGCCCGAAAAATATCAAAAAATTTAATTCGTAAACGTCTAAAAAAT
>NW_006239743.1:92008-92261 GCF_000226075.1 Solanum tuberosum
TTGAACTATTCACCTTAGAATATCGATACGAATAAAATATCAAAATTTCAGAACTCCCCAACCTAGTGCTTGAATGTTGGGCTCTGGGCAGCGCGCCAGCCAGAGCTCCCCAACCCAGTGCTTGAATTTCATGCTTCTAGCGCCCCACGCCTCTCAGAGCGCCAAGGACGCTAGTTTGTCAACCTTTTCCCCCTTCTTTCCGTACTAGTTCCTTAGCAACGTACCTATGTTTTCTAGTTGATTCCAACACTCT
>NW_006239744.1:0-2932 GCF_000226075.1 Solanum tuberosum
AATTCTTTGTTAATCTGTTCTATATTTCAAATATGCACACACACACACAGCTACAAGCTGCTGTATCAACACTTTGAAGTATTTTTTTTCACAGTCGAACGAACGCTTCTTGTCTCAGGTACCAAAGAAGCTAATACTTACCAGATTTACCAGTTGAATAGATTTAAATGTAGTCTCTCTTTCACAAAATAACATTTGTTTGGGATAAAAATAGTTGCCACTTCTTCCAAGATACAAAAGTTGAGCTCTCAAATGCTGGATTCAAAATCCAAAATATAATAATCCAATCATAGAATAGTAGCCTTGACATTTGCAATTAACAAAAATGAAAGAAAGATAAACACACCTCCGGAAACTGTGAGGTTCCAATTGTCCCTTGATTGATTACCACTGTTTTGCCATCCAATGCAAACTAAATCTTCCTGAAAGAGCATACAGAAGTCAGATCTACTGGCAACTGTGATATTCCACATAGAATCAACTAATGTATACACTATTCCCTTAAATGTTCGTCAATTATTTCAGTAAACATGATCATGAAGATAGAATATATTCTCAGAAAAAATCAATTGACAGCTTATGCTACGACAAGTTCATATAAATATAAAGTTCTGAGATACTTCATCGGTCCAACAATACTTGTCCACTATTGATTTTGCACATTTTTTAAGAAACGAAGAGTAATAAATATAATGTCTTGAAAAAATGTAATAAAGAAATGACTATAATTAATGATAAGAGTAAATTAGGAACTAAGTATAAAATTATCCATTAATTTCATAAAATAGATAAGTATTGTTGGACATTTCAAAATAGTATGATACACAACTATTGTTGATCGGAGAAAGTAACAAATTCTCAAATTCATAAGTCAGGTTTTATCATCTCATTCTCTCTAGACCTCTCTCGTAAGATTATGTCGATTATATTATTGTTATTTAATTTTATATATGTTAATTTATGTGATATTTTAAAATAAATATTTTGAAATTATATTACCGTTCCCCTCAATATTTCAAACCTAGCAAAAGGCCGGCCACCAACGAACAGAGGCACCAAAAAATGGGGAGCGGCAAAGAGAAGAAGAAGCAGCAGCAGCACCAAAAGAAGAAGCGATTTCCCTTGCAACCCAAAAAAGTAGTGAATAACAAAAGGAAGAAGGAAAAAGTGAAGAAGACGAGAAGCAGCAGCAACAATGGCGAATCTATTGAAAATGCGAAATCCAAAATTAAAGTAAAAGACACCAAGTTAAACGATATTGTTCGTTTTCCTACAGCAGCGCAGCAGCTGGAGTTTTTTCATGAACAGTATCAATCAGCTAATAGGATTCAGCTTTCTTCACTCGAACTCGATTCCTTTACAGGTTTTTTCCATCTCCGAAGAAGCAAGTTATGTAGAAGTTATTCAATGTTTGATATTTAGATAGGAAACAAGTTATTATTATGTTTGATTTGTAATTTAGAAATCCGCATAACTAATATAGCCATAGAGTTATGAGAGAATTCATGTATAATCTTATGCAGATTAGAGTGATGAAATAACTAATACATGAACTGGTAATGTCTGCCCCAAGTTCTATGAGTATTAGAGGTGAAGTCAGGATTTTTAGTTTATGAGTTCGGAAGCAAAGATTTTATCTTTTTTGTTTACTCGGTGCTGGATAGATTATTTATGCTATCAGATGAATTTCTTTTACATAAATACAAAGTTTGAGCCTTTGAGTAATGATAAAGTTATCTCAGTGTGACCTATAGCTCACATGTTTGAGCTAGGGTGAAGATAGGCAGGGCCAAGGGGTTCATCCGAATCCTTTTGTGGAAATTACACACAAATTATTTTATGTATAATATAGCAGATGTTTATGCCCTTTTGATTTCCACGTGTGTTCATTTTTTCATATTTTGAAACTCCAAAGTGAAAATTCTGGCTCTGCCACTGGACTTAGAGCCGTGGAAGCAAGCACTAAGGCTTGCATTAGGTTAGTATGTCTACTTCACATCGCATGAGATGCGGCTCTTTCTCTGAACCTTGCCAACAAACAACAACAACAACATACCCAGTGAAATCCCACTAGGTGGGGTCTGGGGAGGGTAAGGTGTACGCAGACCTTACCACTACCTCGTGGAGGTAGAGAGGCTGTTTCCGGAAGACCCTCAGCTCAAGTGTAACAAAGCCAAGTAAAGGAAGAGAATTATATGTTTTTTGAGCCAAAACTACGTAGCTAAGATGGTGGTTCCGCACTACTCATAAGTTGATGGAGTTGGGTTTTTCTTTATTATGATTATTTCAATAGCTACTAGGTTGTTGGAGGTAATTATGTATATATGTTGCACAAGTTAAAAATTTTGTATAGAAGTTGATCAAATTTTAGAGGTTTGAGTTGGTGAATAAATTTTTTATGGAAGTTTGAATTTTGAAGTAAATGTTGGTTGTACTTATTTGGAGCTTACTTAGATTTCTGTCACATTGGAATGTAGTAATGGCTTGCTATGACTGCTGAAGTAGTTGGTCATATTGGCGTTTTGGGTAAAACTTGGTTATTGGTGAATATAATAGTAGTGATAGCAGCGGAATCAGAGCAGAGGCAAAAGATCTAGGTGATTTCGTGCCATTTACCCCAATAGGTAGTGATGTTCCATGGTACCTGTACTGTGGCGTGGGAATATGTAACAACAACAACAACAACATGCCCAGTGAGATCCCACTAGGTGGGGTCTGGGGAGGGTAAGGTGTACGCAGACCTTACCACTACCTCGTGGAGGTAGAGAGGCTGTTTCCGGGAGACCCTCAGCTCAAGAACAACAAATCTAAGTGACAGGAGAGATATAAATAAAACATAACAGCCAATACAAACGATAGCGTATAATCAACAAATGAGACAGTAACAACAAGAAAGTAATGCGATGCGTGAAACGCAGTAAACAACATAAGG
>NW_006239744.1:3843-60534 GCF_000226075.1 Solanum tuberosum
CATAAGGCTAGGTCTACTCCAAATGCTAACAACCCATACCCTTGCAAGGGAAGACAACACGCTAGCCCTACTAACCTACAACCTTAATACGAGACCTCCACTCCTTCCTATCTAGAGTCATGTCCTCGGTAAAGTGAAGCATAGCCAAGTCATGTCTAATCACCTCCTCCCAATACTTCTTGGGCCTACCTCTACCCCTCCGCGTACCCTCTACCACCATTACCTCGCACCTCCTCACTGGGGCGTCTGCGCTCCGTCTCTTCACATGTCCAAACCATCTCAGTCTCGCTTCCCTCAACTTGTCCACCACAGAGGCCACTCCCACCTTCTCCCGGATAACCTCATTCCTAATCCTGTCGCTCCTAGTGTGCCCACACATCCATCTCAACATCCTCATCTCGTGGGAATATGTAAGTACCTGTAAAATAGTCTACGTTTGGACTACCATTACTCTCGATGGATAGAAGTCATCTCAAAAGATTTAGAACATCTCAGAATCCGTATAAGTGATCCAATTAGAAGACTCGTACTATATTAGAAATAATCACTAAGAGAATATTCGAGAATTCCTAGTGTTAGTAATCCTTGAGTACAAAATATTAAAAATTGACCCAAACAAAGCATTCATGATATTCATACTCCAACTAGCATGGGATTGAGGCGTAGTAGTAGTCGTCTTATTATTTGTTTCCTTGGCTAGAAAAAGGTTTTTGGCAGTTAGTTTGAGCAGGTAAAATTTTGATAAACAATGAAAATCAAGAAACGAAGAAGAGCAATTTTCACCGACTGGACAGAGAAGTACAATTTTGGAGGACGAAGTACCTGATGCATTTAAACTCATACATTCATTCTTTTTCTATGCTTGAATAGCTTTTCTAACTACGTTCTAAATCTTACTTTGTACTGAAATGATACAGAGACATGCATGCTTGAGCTCAATCCTGATCACGCTCAAATTAGTAGTGCATTGGCTGACCATATGAAGGTTGCTTTTGGACCATCATGGAAAGAGAGTCTATGTGAAAAGGAGATAGATGAGAAAATTGATCCAGGGCAACCTGCACTTCTGGTTATTAGCTTATCTGCCTTGCGTTCGTTGGACCTTCTCAGGTTGGTGTCTTTTGTTAGAGTGGGAGCTTATTCTCTCTTTGAGTCGTTCCGCATGCATAACTTAATCCTGTAACAAAGCTCTTAGTAATGTAGCTCAACTATCAGTAGTTCTTCTCGTAGTATGACCTATTAAAAAAAATTCTTTGGCAGAGAATTGCGGCCTTTGACAAGTGAATGCCGTGCTGCAAAGCTTTTCTCAAAGCATATGAAGATTGAGGAGCAGGTATCCATATACTACTTGTACTTATATAATAATTCCATAAACTACTTGCAAGATTCATCAAGTATAATTTTGGATCATTGACAAAAAAGCTCTCTGCTATTTGTGCACATCAAAAGCTAAAGAGAAATTTTGAAAAAGCTAGGGATGATTTTTGTTATTATTCATCACAGGCTTCTGCTCTCAAGAATCGTGTTAATATTGCAAGTGGGACACCAAGCAGGTATGTGTGGTATTTCCTTGCAAGTTGGATTCATTTCAACTAACTTCAAAATATATTGTTTATGAACTGTGACGTTGAATTATTTTTCTATTGATATTTGTTATGTCTGTTTTTGCCACTACAATACAATGAGACATTTAGATGAAACGAAAATTGCTATTTATAGAAAGCTCAGTTGATTTATAGCGACCTTTCTATAAACTTTTATGAATGTATTACCACAAAGGTGATGAAGCCTCATGATCAAGGAATGATGAAATCATGCACAATGGTGTTTCAAAATTGCTTTTATCCTCTTGCAAGCACGCATGATTTAGTCGGACGTATTTGTAGCCACAGCCCACAAGATGTGTGTTATATCTATGAAGATGTTCATATGGATTCACCATCATACAAGAATAGAGTAAAGATAAAAAAATATCACTTCCACGAGAGGGTGCAAGCAACACTCACAAAAGATAAAATAAGATGTCGCGTAAAATGACTTGGTGATGTCCTAGGTGTATCTCCAAATGCACCAATTTGCAATTTGATACTTTTGTGGTTGAAAGTGCTATCATATACCATTAAAATTTGGTTTGTTGATTCTTTCAAACTGGTGACAGGATTAAGAAGTTGATAGATGTGGAGGCACTTGGCCTATCTCGACTAGCTGTGATTGTGCTGGATATGAAAACTGACACAAAGGGCTATTCACTGTTGACACTGCCTCAAGTCAGGTTAGATTCTGTTTACGTTTGAATTGATTACACACTTGTCCCGATCTAAAGTTACTAGTAATACTTAAACCAAGTGTTGGATCAATCTGCCTATTTTTCCTCATATCCTTGACTTTCTCATTTCCCATAGTTTGCCTCAGAATGTATTATAAATGACAAATCAGCAATCTGTCTACCTTATTCTTTCTACCTACAATTTAGGAGATCTCATTGTAAACATTCCACTTTGCAGAGATGAGTTCTGGGATTTGTATAGGAACTACTTTCACCAACGAGTACTGGAAGGTGCATTGCGGATATGTCTTTATGACGAAATACCAGTTAACATTAAAAAAGAGAAGAGCAATCAAGATGAGTAGCCTCTTCAGGACCGATACGAGAATACTGTACTATCGTCATCCAATCCATTTTGACATTTTTGTATCGCAAATTCGTGGTAGAGGATATACAGAAGCAGAATTTCTGTAGGTTGTGTTGTTTAGCAAGGTAAATTTTTCAGGTAAAATATGATTCGAGTTCAAGTAGCCGTCTTTTGGATAGATCTTTAAAGGAATTGGTTTTTTAATTTTTAATTTTTGTGAGTTCTTTGTGTAGCGATAACTAGTTTACTAACTTAAGTGATCCAATTTTTATGATATGCGATGGTGAGTTTAATGTCTAAACTTTTGTTCTGTTGCAAAGGTACAGAGTGCTTATTGCTTCTTCTTTTTTTTACCCCTCCCTTGGGGGCTCTCTTTTCTGCCATGGTGATTCGGTCTAACAACCTTCAAACTGGAGATGGAGGGTGCTTACCATCTGAGTTTATGTGTTTTTGAGGTTTTGTACACCTTTTAAACAAGATGTTAAATAATTTAAATAATAAGAGTATTCATTTAAATGATTCTTTATCTATCTTAAAACGTCTCACGTAATTAACATTCTACGAATTAGAACAACAAGGGTTAGATCGAAAAGAATAGTATATACTTGTTATTTTTCTAAAACGTCAACTATTTTAAAACAAACTTAATTTGTCAAAACGCCTAATATACTTGAAATAAGAGAGTGATTAGTTTTACCTACAAATTTAGAAGTTCTATTTCACTAGTAGGAGAAAGTCTCATAAAACCCCTTTGACTCGGAAAGTAATAACGAAAATAGCTAATCTAATAGTAGATTTCGCAGTTGGCATTATTGGCGCCAAGCATAACGAGTTATGTATGAGCTTTCACCACTATAATTAGTATTTGGTACGATTACTAGGACTTGAGTCTCTCTTTTTTCACAATTGCCAAAATCACTTTTTCAAACTTGAAACTCATCTTTACCCTATCATATGTTTGAAAGAGGTGTTGCAAATGGAAACTTAAAGAACACAAATCATCATGTTTAGTAGGGAATTTAATTATTTATCCTAAAGTATCAATCAACTGCATTTAATATATATTCAAAAGGTCTTAGAATGTTCCAAACTCCTTAAGATGACATATTTATTCTACTAAGTAGTACAACAACAGCAATAACAATAATAAATCCAGTATAATTCCATAAGTGAGTTCTGAGAATGGCGATATGTGCACAACCTTTACCACTATCTTGAGAAGATAAAAATGTTGTTTCCGATAGACCTACAAAGTATTACAACAACAACAACAACATACCCAATGTAATCCTACATGTGAGGTTGAGGGGTATAGTGTATACATGCTTACCCTTAACCTCGTGGAGGTAGAACGACTATTTCAGAAAGATCCTCGACTCTTCCAAATTCCTTCTTAAGATGACATATTTCTTCTACAAAGTAATGTAGATATGAAATCATCCAATGATTTAGCAGAAGAACCTTTAAAATCCCCTTCTTTAACAGCATCTCTAATACACATCCCAATTTTATTAGCTTTTTCCTTCATTTCTTTCCCTTTTCCACTTTCTCCCAAAACAGTTTCCACCACTTTCTTCACATCCTCTTTATCAACATCACTTGAATACCATTTAGTTAACTCAACACAAACCCCCATTTCCTCCATCAACAACTTTGAATTAAATGCTTGTTCACCAGCCAAAGGCCAACTAATGATAGGCACCCCTTGACTCAAACTCTCCAATACTGAATTCCATCCACAATGAGTCAAGAACGCACCCGTTGAACTATGACTCAAGATTTGCAATTGGGGTGCCCAAGATTTCACTAGTAGACCTTTTTTACTCTTTGACACTCTTTCTTGAAATCCTTTTGGTAACCATTCAGATCTAAACTCACCTTTTATGTCAAAACCAATAGGTGGCCTAACCACCCAAATAAATGGCCTTTCACTTTCTTCCAACCCCATAGCCAATGCCATCATTTGTGATGTACTAATTGTGTTTTGTGAACCAAAAGATATGTAAAGAACAGATCTTTCAGGATGTTCATTCAACCAAGAAATACATTCTTCTGGCGACAATCCATGTTCTTTACCTATTCTTGATTCAAAGATTGAATCTTTTTCACTTTTCTTGAGCATACATTGAGGAAGCAAAGGTCCAATACACCAAACAGGAAGTTTAGTAAGATTCTCGATAGCTTTAACCCCCATAGGTTCAATATCCTCAACACTATTACACAAAAACCCTATAGAATCAAAAGAAGGTAATAACAAAGATTTCACCACTTTAGACCAAGGGTCATCCCCATTAGCTAATTTCATAAATGGATGAAGTTGATCAACAGAGAAAAAACAACAAGAATCATCAAAACCAGGCATTTTGAAAACCCCATCAATAGCTAACAAATGAGGAAGATTTAACCATAGTGACACATAAGCTGCTGTTCCATAAGCACCAGCAGTAGTAAAACTCACATTAAAAGTTCCACAAGATCTTGCAACTTCACTAGCAAATCCCATAAATGTATCAGAAACTATACAAAGAGGGGGCTTACCATCTTTTTCAATAATTTCAAGAATCAATTTTTGGAGTGGTTCTTTAAGAGATAATGTTGAGTTGAAAATTGTTACCATGTGTTTTAATGGTAAGGCCTCTGTGTTCTCTGTATTTGGTGGTAAACCATGTTCACTACTATTATAAGGAAGTGAAACTAATGAAATGTTATTTGAATTAGTTGAATCTTTGGCTATAGTGGAATTAAGATATTTGACATTTAAAGGGGTACTAACAATAGTGATTTTGTAGTTAGTTCTTTCTTGAATTTTTTTGGCTAAGGCTATGAAAGGTATCATATGGCCAAGTGCTAGATATGGAAGGATTACTATATGTTCTTGATGGTCACTCATTTTATTTTTTTTGAGAAAATTATGGTTTTTTTTTTTGGTAGAAAGAGATGAGATGAAATGGAGAAGAAAAAAATTGGATTGTGTTTGTTGTTATCAAAGTATTATATAAATAGAAAGTTGGGAAGAGAAAGCCAACCTACTTTTGGTTTCATTAACAATGAGTCACCATTTACAATTAGGAGGGGGGGGTGGGGACCGGGGGAGGAGTGAACATATTTGGTAAAGGTGTTTATTAGAGGCGGAACACATCGACGATCTGTTAAATTTGTAAGTATATTACATGAACACGTGATAAAGTACTTTTATTAGACTCTTCTGAAATAGATTTTGAAAAAAAACTTCCTCAAACATCCATTACGTAGGATATCTCTTCACCTTTAACTACACATATTAATTATTATTTGAACATATTAAGGTAACATATTTTAAGTGGTTAACTTATCTACGTAATGAATGTTTGACGATACAAGGAAATCATGTCAATTATGAGATATGTTGTACTACTTTGTAGTTTATTTTTGGTTTTTCAGTGACTAATACCTACATTGAAGCTCAACTAAATCCAGACTCATGCTCCCTAACAAAGATGACTGACTAGAATTCGAAACCTTTGATTAAGAATAAAGACATACTTACCACTCCACACAACTCTGGTCGGTGTACTACTTTATAGTTGAAGTGCAATGAATGATACTTGATAAATATATTTTTATGTTAGGGCATATGTGGGAAAAAAGTATCCATATCACATACGTGGACAAAGTGAGTTCACTAAATTCCTTGTGTACCATGTTCAAACATGCCCCAAACATTAGGTACGCATGCCATAACGTATTTGGTTTTAGGTAGCTCATGACTTCTAGAAAGTCTCGATAAGGAGTCGCGATGAGATGAATAAGATTTATTTATTTTTAATTACCTGAAAACTTTTTTCCTATTGTTGATCCAATGGAATATGAAGAATCTTGAAAGATGTGGAAGACATAATTGACGTGAAATAATACATGTAAAACTTATTTTCGTCATTTTTATCGAAAATCAATTTCCTAATCTGTAAGAAACTTATTTTTCTACAATAAAGTATTTTTCAAATTTTTAATCAATCCAACAATTTTTATTTTTTTTGAAAAATGCATATCGAAATGATAAGTCATTTAGTTATGATTACATGTATATGGTGTATGCCTTTTGAATATGTCATTCAACATCAACACCACTTGACTGACGTTAAAATGAAAATATGGAACAAAGGTGTCAAACTTATGTTTTAAAATATTGTTCTTTTTAATACAAGAAATAAGTACTCCTTCCGTTCCAATTTAAGTATTTTAATTTAATCGAACATGAAATTTGAATAATGAAGAGAGATCTTTAAATCTTGTCATCTTAAACTTGTCGCGTAGGATATTAAAATTAGAAAACTTAATTAATATAGAAGAGACGCTCTTTAAAACAGATTAAAAAGAAACGTTCAATACTTAAAAAACGAAAGACAAATTTGGACCTTTTCTCTAAGCATTTTAATACTTGTGAAGCAAAAAAAAAAAAAAAAAAACTTGTTCAGATGTTATAAGAGAAGAGTAAATATAACCAGAACTCCACTTTCATTAATGCATTTTTTGTAACATAAGTCAGCTACATACAAAATGGAATTCTTTGTTAATCTGTTCTATATTTCAAATATGCATACACACACACATACACAGAGCTACAAGCTGCTGTATCAACACTTTTTAAGTATTTTTTTCACAGTCGAACGAACGCTTCTTGTCTCAGGTACCAAAGAAGCTAATACTTACCAGATTTACCAGTTGAATAGATTGTGCAGCAGAGCTGCTAACAACAAGAATGTTACAGCCATTTGCGCTGTCAAACGAGAACCTCTTGACAGAGTGTGAGCACCTACTAAATGAACTAATCCAGTAATTTCATCTTTTAATAAAATGTTTGATGAGCCTGAAATCAACCACAATACAAAAGTTCATGAGTTTTAACAGTGAATTCAACCGAACCTTTCGAGCAATATAAAAGATCATGACTCATAAAACTGACCAAAACAGTTGTTGTTCATAGGGAAATGAATTACAACTGTGTAAGATGCAATCACTTTCCAGGCCAAATGCAAGAAAAAGTTTATCCAGACAAAGCATATACAATTCCCAATGTACCAAAATGTAGCGCAAGTATCAAACAGATATAACTTATACTTACAATTATATTCAGTCCAACCAATGGCCTGGTTTTCAAGATCATACAGGATTAGCCTATTTGAGAGTACCAAATCTGCAAGCATCAAAATATCTCCAAGGCTTTTAGAAGGAAATGAGACATCAGATAGTGAGAGAATCGACTTTAAGTTTCTTAAGATGGAGCATCCAACCAAGGAAACATACAATGTAATTGAAAGAATTCAGATAAACTTCTCATCAGTATCATTACAGCAATTAACCAATTCAAAGTTTCAAACAGTATTAGAAGAGTTGGAAAGAGAATTTGGGCGTAAATCATCGAAACGAGGTTCCAGAGCACTCCCACTTGTTTATCCAGAGTGCTAATTGCTTAGTTTTCAAATAGAAAAACATACATTCAAGAAAATTATATAAATATTAGTCGTGTCAAGATATTTTATTTAAATGTAGACTCTCTTTCACAAAATAACATTTGTTCGGGATAAAAATAGTTGCCACTTCTTCCAAGATACAAAGTTTAGCTCTCAAATGCTGGATTCAAAATCCAAAATATGATAATCCAATCACAGAATAGTAGCCTTGACATTTGCAATTAACAAAAATGAAAGAAAGATAAACACACCTCCGAAAACTATGAGGTTCCAATTGTCCTTTGATTGATTACCACTGTTTTGCCATCCAATGCAAACTAAATCTTCCTGAAAGAGCATACAGAAGTCAGATCTACTGGCAACTGTGATATTCCACATAGAATCAACTAATGTATACACTATTCCCTTAAATGTTCGTCAATTATTTCAGTAAACATGATCATGAAGATAGAATATATTCTCAGAGAAAATCAATTGACAGCTTAAGCTACGACAAGTTCATATAAATATAAAGTTCTGAGATACTATTTGCAACTGTTTATAATCCTTAGAAGGGAGAAGGAGGTACACTTGTGCAAATCTCGTAAAATATCTGGCACCTGATGGAACTGAAATAACTCTAACGACAAATGGGAAGTTGCTACCTAATTCACAGCTGAAGTAAGCAGAAGTCGTTTACTGTTAAAATATTACACAATTATGAAGCAATTCACATTCCACTCTCAAGTTCAAGCAATTTGTCAGGCCAATGGTCCTACACTACTAACCATAAGTGATAATTTGACAACTACATTCTAATTACATTAGATCAAAAAGTTAAACTTAAAAGAACACACTCTTTTATTGAGTTAAAACTAACTAGTAAAAGAAGATACTTACATACGGGAACAGATACTCATGGGGTCTAACTCTTAAAGATAGAGAATTTTCAAAATGAAAAGTGACTTGAGGAAATCCATCATCAACACTGCAACAGTTGGAGGCAAAAGTTATTGCATTTGGACATCTTTTTACCTGGATGACTAAAAAATAGCTGTAAAATACAAGAATATTAAGAGAAACATTTCAAGAAAAATATTTTACATATAAAAGGAAGAGAAGATGTAAAGGAATTGGGTCGCTTACAAAGTTCATTCCTCCACGTGGACCTCCAGCGGAAACAAGTCCCCCATATAAAATAATTTTTTTTTTTTTTTCTTTGATAAGTTAACTAAGAAATGTTTAAGGCAACTAGTTATATACTAAGAGTCTTCATATTCAAGTGGACCAATATATCAGAAAGTAAATTTCTAACTGTTTTATTACTCAGAGTTGACAGAATATTTGGTTAACTAAATTTGATGAGTAGTAGTATGACATTAAAAAAAACATTCAAACAGTTCGGTTTTGTAAGAATACTTTCAAGGCAATAGACTCTGCTGGACTAGGTTACAAAACCAAGGCACGGATGCAAAAGCAGTGGCATGTGAATTGCTAAAACCATGATTTTTAGTAATTTACAAATGACACAAAACAAAATAAACAGAACTGCTTTACATGCTCTAATATCATTATTCCGCATGGTGATCATCATCATACCAAGCACCACTGTTGAAATAACTTTATTGCAAGTCAAGGATTGACAATTATTCTAGTAAGTTGATTGCTAGTATTTTTACAGGATCCAAGTCATTATAAAAGAGGACTTTTGATTCTTTGGACATATATTACGTCGCTCTCCTAAATTATCTTGCACAGTATGTGAAGCATGACCACATGGATCAGTGTAAAATTGCAACCTCATCTAATTTCCACTAGTTTGATAAAAGAATGTGAATCAATTCAGTTATCAATTGTCAGTTAATCTTTAGATAGAATTAGCCATCAAATTCCACCTCCTTGCCTTGCAGACAACATCTCAAGAAGTAGAGTATAAAGGATAGCATGACCGCACTTCAGAATCGAATTGCCACTGCTCCTGAATAAACAAGCTTCAAGCACACAGCAGCAGCTAAGTTATCCTTCATAAGGATGTTGATTGAGAAATTGATAGAGTAATGTGATGAAATAAAGAAGAAACCACAAGTTAGAATGATAGCGTAACTTCATTCAATTACAGACTGCGGAAAGAGATGAGTGCTCAGTGCACACCATACCTTCCAGAGTATTCAAAGCATGTATACTCATCATGACGCAATTTCAGATCAGGTTGCCAGGAGAGTATCTGACAGAAGTGAAGAAACACAGAACATTTCAATAATTTTAGGTAGAATCATTTATATCTATTTGTGATTCAATTAAGTGGCCACCAAAAAGACTAAACGAACCATAGTAGCAAACTACCTTTTTCACTAGTGGACTATAAATCACATCAGGAAGATAAGCCAATGTTGTTCCACTATCAATTATTACTTCTTTGTTCTCCCCATTCATAAATACATCAGCAGACAGGTTGAGAAACTGATAACCAACTTCAACGGCCATCATATTGACACTGTAATGTGGCCTAAGAAAAAAGACAGTTTAAAGCATTTAAATTGTTGCATTTATCAACCACAAGGAGAAAAAGTTGTGATACTGAAGTACTAACAGAAACCTGAATAAGTAATATTTAACTAGGAACAGAAGTTGTATGTCAGATGTTCTGGGAGATTAACCTAAAAGAAGATCCGAAGTCACAACTAAACTATTTCACTAATATTTGTGAGAATATGGAATTAGATGTTCAGGAGGTTCACAAGACATTCCAATCAGAGGCTTTTTACCCAAAAATCTTAGGAGACCAAAAAAGTACCACACAGGATATCAACTTGTCATCCACCAGGAATATACAACTTATGATAGAAGACTTCGGTGGATCTACTTGCTGACAGTTACCGGAGAATACTGTGCCAACTTTCACAGTCTCCTGAAAATGCACGGCAACAATATTCTCTTCCCAGAATTGCAGGTAAATGTGCAGGGAGAAATTACTCGCAAAGGCTCTGATACCATGTGAGAAAATAAGATGGAGGGAGAATCGAGAGAAACTCAAACTCGTTCCTTCAGCACATCTGGTGTTCAAATAGCAAACTATACATATCCTAAAAAGGAAAATAAAATCAGTTTTTGGTCCAATTATATGATGAAATTACCCAAAATGATATCCTACTAATCCTGACTGATTGACAGAGTACACATAATCTTACCAATATCTACATGCAAAATTTTAATATTTAGATGTGTATTCAGATTCGAACGTTTAAACCTTAATATAAACAAATGGGGTCTAAGAATATAATCGAAAACATTAAACCAATAGTGAAAGTGAAGTAATCCAATACCCTTATTAACCCTTTTCAAAACCCTTATACAACTCATGTGTGACAATTGTAACTCAACATAACAGGTTCTGACTACTGGATGTCAATGCAACAGAATCCAGAGGACAAATAGGAGTATAGGACTAAATCTCTCAGGAGAAGCATGGTGTTCGAAAAATGAGCCAGTTATAGGAAACCATCTTTGATCAGTTGCCTAAATATTCCTCCATAAAAAATAAATATACAGGGTGTTTGAAAATAAACTAGTTCCAGGCAACAATCTTTGATGAGGTCACTAAATATTTCTCAATAGAAAAATAGTTGTCTGGAATGATTGAAGACAACTACAAGGACAAAAGATTGTAAGTACTATGAATAAGGGAGGGGTCTCATCGAAGCCCTAGCAGAGAAGTTGGGTTATTCCATGAGACTTGAGAGCACTCAGAATATCTATAACTTTCCAGAAAGGGAAAAAATGAAAACACAAGAAATGCTCCCATGGCAAAATACTACTTTGAGATTATGGTGCAAGATTTTGTGGTTTCAAAAGGTTATATAAGAAACTATCAGCATGGTAAGAATATGGTGCCAAAAAAAATGAAGACAGTAATATTAAAGTTGATAACACATGACATATTAAGCAACTTGTAATCAATATTTCCTTTGCTTTTCTTTCTTCCCCAGGAGCGTTTTAGGTCTGAATTCAGGGACGGTCCACCCATCTGCTTCTAGGACCGGAAATGGCGCCAGGTGAGGGCACCAGTATGCTCCTTAATGAGTCGAATGGTCCTTTGACCTTCGCTTGATTCTGACGACCAGCATAGATCTCATGATACCCCCCCCCCCCACTATAAGTACGAAAAAACCCTGTCATTCCTTTGCTACTAGGAAAGTAAGCAACTTCTATTAGCCGTGGACCTTGTGTCGAATTGATGTGTCATGTGCAACATCCATCAATGATTGTTCCTTAATGTCCATGATACTCCTTCCCCCTTCTCAACTATGAAAAAGATCAAGAAGGCTTGAAAGCCCCAAAGAACGGAAACGGAATTCCGTTCACTTCCCATTCTCTCTTAAACAAAAAGAGCCGCAATGTCTACTTTAGTCATTCTTCCATTCTGAAAATGGGTGTTAGGTGGATAAGAAACTGTGACAAGTGAAACCATGACGGTTTTTGCTATCTTCCAATATTTCAAAAAGAAAGGTTATCAACAATTTAAAGTCGTCAACTTCAATAACAGCACCCTGCACGCAAGACTCTGACAACTAGTTCAGAGAGAAATATTACAATTAGCAAAAGAGCAGTAAACAAATCAAAAGCTTTATAATCTTTTGGGAATATGTGCATACTTGTTAGGTACCAAAGGAGTCATGTTCACTTTTGGTTGCACAACATTCCCAATGGCAAAAATACCACCACCATTCACACCATCTAAGCAGTGAGCAAACATTTTCTTCACTTTTCCAGATGAAGCCAGCTGGGAAAGTATGGATGAGTTTGATTTCCCGAATCCAAGAATCCCATCAAAAGCTTCATCAGAAGAGATCAGGTCAGCAGATTGTGAATAACCACACCTGCGAGAATACAAGGGGAAACATCAATAAACTTATTATCCAAGAAAGAAAAGAGAATGAACAACAAAGGGAATAAGAGAAAATGTCTCACCAGATCTTGCCTCAACTAATGCATAATTATTGGCAACAAATGAGTATTCAAAAGTTCAAATTTCACATAAGGATGCAGACCACTCATAAATGCTAAGTAAACCAAAGAATAACAAGCATGAGTTTGAAATTTTTTGAAGCAGAGGCAACCCATGTAAGATCACCTTTTCAATTAAATGTTACAAATCAAGCTCTGGATTGAGGATTATAAGAGCTAAAGATATATTATTTTGCTATCATGTTAGATAACATACATCTTACCCAAAAATAACACTCCCGTTTCCTGATTTAGTTTGAAGATCACCTGACACCTTATTGTATTGGACAACATCCTCCACGAAGTAGCCCCTAGTAGAGCTTCCATCTCCATAAGCTTGATCATACATACAAGAACTATTACCAGAGCAGCCTAATCCTGAACGTTTGTAGAAGTCTTTGCAAAATGATTGACCACAAACAACGAGTTTACCAGTGAGAGAATCCCTTGGATTGTAGAGTGTTAGCTCGATCTGCCCAGGAAAACATTCAGATAAAAAAGGACGGAGTACAGCATCAAGTAAAAATAGCTTTGCTTTCGAGAGCAATTCATATACTGAGCAGAAATAAAATATAGACACACAAAAACAACTATAAACGTACGTATAACATATTCAGTGTGTATTTAAAAGAAACGTACATTACGATAGCCTCTTTTGGGGCATCTTTGACATGCAATGCAGTTAACCCACATTATATCACTTCCCGTATCCACTTGAACAAAATAATTATTTGGAGGTGTTCCAATCCCAATCTCAGCAAAGTAAAGCCTGCAATAACAAAAGATCAAGGGAATGATTTCAATAGCAGCTCAAACTGACTACACAACTATCATTCGAATCACTCAACCATGGAATTCATCATCTTATCTAATTTACCCGAGATCTTCTTATCTAATTTATTACCCGAGATCTAAGTATCTTCTGGAAATTATTAATTCATCAGATGATATAGGCTTAATTAAAAGCTGACACTGAAAATATAGCCAATTGATAATGCATGCAAATTCTTTTAATACAACAAAACTTTTACAACCACTACTGTCAGAGGTGGGACCAAGATTTGAAGACAACGGGGGCACCAAATAATGTAGCAGCCAGACGTGATCTCAGGTCATGCGTCATCGCTCAAGGGCCTAAGGGGACCTGACCAAATGACCCAATCCAGCAGATATGTTTGAAGGGCCTTTTAAAATATATGATAGTTCTTCAAGGTATATAATATACCAAATTCTTTTCATAGTTAACGAGTGCACGTGCACCCCCAACCCACCACATGGATCCATCTCTGACTATTGTAACATGGATGGTGCACAACCCACTCAAGTTTGACCCGCCCAATTCAATCCATTTAAAAATTGTTCTAGTATGTAGCCCAAATTGATCAATAAGCGAAACATTGCCAAAATATTTTCAAAAAGATTTAATTTTTTTCTTTGATACGCTATATACAACCATAATAAAGGAAAAAAAAGGTGTATTGGGTAGTTAAAAAATTATAAAAGAACAAATAAAAAAGTTAGTCAACCCCATTTTAGCCCAACCTATTTCAGCTCAAAGTAACTTTTGGGCAGATCATTTACTCAATACACCCAAATTCAGCTAAACCTGCCCATTTGATCTCCTAACATAAAGCTTCCTTAAATTCACACATCAGCAAAAGCAACATGCAGAATAAGAAATGTACAACAATTGCAGCAAAATGTACAACATCACAATGCATCACTGTTCGTCACTTCCAAAGAGAAAAAAACACAGCAAACTGTGCAGAATCACACACATATAAACAAACAAAAACACAAAATTCAATAAAAGGGAGTAAACGGAAAAACAAACCCGACGGAATTAGGACGGCCAGTTCCACCGATAGGAAGGTCGATACCGGCGAGAATATGTAGATGGCGCATTTCATCATGAGCTTTTAGGGCACGCAAATTCCTTTCCAACCCAGCAAACTTAGAATTCACTTTAATTACCCCTTCACTTACCACATTGACACTCCAAACAAGTATAACTAACAACAACGAAGCCCAACCAAAATCGAATTTTCCCATTCTGGGTACTTCCCAAATACTGAAATTAACAACCCCAAGTGCCTCTTTTTCTTAAATTAATAGCAAAAACGATGATCAGAAACGGAAAAAAGAGCAAAGAAAGATGAAATTGGCCCAAGAAAAGTGCAAAAAATGGAATTGGGAAGATGGGTTTTTCCTGGTCTACTCAAAAATGGAGTTTTCTGGTGCTAAAAGTTGAAAACCAGAGAGAAAAGAGAAGGGGAAGAGACGCAGTTGCATGGGTTTCTTCTCTGTTTTGGAATGGAGGGAAAAAGGACAACTTTTTTTTCTCTTTTCCCCTTTTGTTTCTCTTTTTGTTTGGAAATTGGGGAAGGAAATGTTTATTGTTTTTGGATTGAGCCCATATTGAAGCACCAACTAAATACATGACGCTCTCAATAAAATTTTCTTCATATACCGAGCTTAAACTCGAGGCCTTGGCTTTCCTTTGTTTCTTTTTAATCCCCCTTATCTTGTTCTAATAGTACTATAGTTAATAGTTATATTTATTCCGTTCATCTCTACTTGTTTAGTGTATTAAAATGAATATTTATTTTAATTTGTTTAGTTTAAATTTTTTTTAAAATTACCCTTCGACCCAGTGTTTTGGCCTACGATTTCCATGTTGGAGGTCTCAAGTTCAAAACCCCTTGCCAACGAAAGCAATGGGTTTGCCTTTTGGCAGTGGTGTAGCCACCCTTGTGTCAGGGTGTCCAATGGACACCCTTCGTCGGAATATTATACCGTATATACAAGTAAAATGATAAATAAAGTGGCTAAATAACGTATTTTGGACACCCTTGACACAACAATATGATGTAGTCTAGTGATTTTAGGTGCCTTGAAAGAGTAAAGATTATAATGTCAGGGTGCACCCAAAGGATAGCGGCTACAAGTTTCCCTTGTCATAAAAAAAAGTTTAAAAAAAATTACTTACTACTTAGTTTTTAATTTACTCTTATTATTAATTATAGTTATTTTTTCAATATTTCTTTAAAAATTTATTATATTTAAAGAGTAATATGATTAAAAAAAACTCTTTCATTTATTAATGTATAAAAAGTGTGTTAAGTCAAATATGAACAAATAAAAATGAACAAAAATAATATTTTGTAAAGAAAAACTATAGAAAAATTGTGAAGAAATTAAATGACTTACTTTCTTTTTCTTTGTGAACTCTATCTTTATATAGATATAATATAATATAATATAATATTTAGAAAATATTTCGTAAGGAAAAACTAAAGAAAATTTGGGAAGAAATTAAATAACTTACTTTCTCTTTATCAACTCTATCTCTATATAGATATAATATAACTTTTTTGGAACATAGAGTATTGATTGAAATTGTAATAAAATGAGTTGAAGACAGTCTTAGGGCTGTGTATCGGTCGGTTCGGTTCAGTTTTGAAGTTTATCAGTTTGACTTATTGGTTATCAGTTTGTAGATATGCTAAACCGTTATAGAACCATTAAGATATTGGCCTATCGTTTATTGGTTTATCGGTTATTAATTGTTATAGGTTCGGTTATCGATTTAACTGTTATGATTTGACACACAAATTTTTTTTGAAAATCACTTAGAAATAAGGTGACAAACAAAATGAACCATGTACATGAGATCACAAGCTACATCATGCTCAAAAGCAAACAGTTTTACATTGTAGAATCACCAAGTGTTGAGACAACCAAAAATAAAAGTAGGAAATCGAACTCTAAGTCAAGGACTTTATATAAATATAATTATTTAATTTACTATCGGGTTATCGGTTAATCCGTTAAGAAAAAACCTCAACTGTTAAGAACGGATAACCCGATAACAAAAAAAATCAAAACAGTTATCAAAACCACTAAACCAATAACCCATTACTGATAAACCAATAACTTTTTTTTGGTTCGCGTTATCGATTTTGGTTCGATTTTGAACAGTCCTAGTCTAAACTATCAATTAATATAGTAATAATAATAATAACATATTTAGTATAGTTTATAAATAGGGTCTGAGGCAATGAGTTGTATATCTATCTATTTTTATATTTGTCGAATAGAAAACTTAATTTTGATAGAATCATGACTTGAAAAAGACATTTTTTAAAATTGGATCGAAAGGATATAAAAATAAAAAAAATTGAAAAATAAAAAGTACAATATAAAATAGCAAAAATAGTTAAAGTAAAAAAGAAAATTAAAAAGTCGTCACATATTAAAAGTTTGTGAGAAAATAGAATAATGAACAGCTAACATTAATCTAAGGGGGACATACAATCTTAATAAAAGTTTTGTTTCTGCCATTTAGAGTTTTAAATTATATATAATTTTAAAAATATGAAAATTTCATATTAAAATTTTCCTAATTTTTACACACTCTTACCAAATAAATAAATAAATTATAGTTCATAAACAAAATATCATAATATTATAAGACATTGCATTAATAAATCGCATATTTCCCTATTTCTTTTATAGATAAATGCTTATAATTACAAATTTTCAAATACACATAATATTACTTTTAAAATAATCACTAGTCAATACAATAGCTAGTTATTCTTATTAATTATTATAGTTCTATCACGTGATAGAAACATTCTCTTCATACCGAGCTAACATGAACTTTTTTCTTTTTGCAAAAATTAAAATCCGAGTTTTTCTTCTTACAAAACATAAACTTATGAATTAATTTTTCTATTCATAAAGTTTTGAAAACACGATCTCAAAATGCAAGCTGATCAGACGTTATTCTTTTACTGCCTTCCATTCCACTATTCTGATCGAATTAATTGCTCTTCCGAACGACCAAGTCATAATGAGATTAAAAACCGATGCTTCCTTGGCCGTGTGGAACATGGATTAGCATTATGTCATTCCTACAAGTGATGACCCACCCAGGATTGCGATTTGAAATCGTTTTTTTTATATCACATGTACAAACACATGCCGGAGTTCTCTAGCCCTCTCCCACGTTTATTACATGTAATAATGTAAAGGGTGTTATATATATATATGGTCTCACTATTTGACACTTGTCATACATATATAAGACATTTAATTTGGTCCACTTAGCCACAATAATTTTATTTAATGTACTTTGACAATCAAATCCAAAAATGCTTAGCCATTCAAAACATTTCAAAACTCATGTCACCTAAAGCTAGAACACAATATGAGTCTAGTAACTATCAATGTGTTTGGCTATGTTGATTGCTTGAATCTAGCGTCGTTGCCTAGTCGTGAATAGTGACGGAGTCAAATTTTTTATCATAAAATTTAAAATATGAAAAGATAAATATATAAAAATGTTAAAAAGGGATTCAACATCTGCTACATATCACTACGGGAAATAGAGACCTTTTCCACTACGGATCATTGAAAAATTTATACTATAAAATATGATTCACATCTCATTTTCACCGAACCAGCTCAGTGAGAAAACACATGGTAAATTTCCATTAAAATGCTGGACTAAACATTTTTATTTTTCTCACAGATTTAGTCAAAATATCTTAGAAATAGCCAATGAACATTTTTCAATGGAAAATTTCAATTAATGGAAAAAAAGTATTTTTTTTTAAATAAAATATAGACATAAATAATATAATTTTTAATCGAAAAAAATTCAAATAAATCGTTGGTTCCTACTTCCTACTTGGCTTGGCCCTAGATGCCAAGACACTGCTCCCCCACATGTCTTAGTTGTGTCTGCCTAATGTCTTGAATATCAATGTCATGTCACTATTTGCCCATTTTAAATTTGTCAAAGTTTTTGTTAAATTTATTGGTTAAAATCAAAATTAAATCAATCTAGTTGATTTTTAATTTTTTAAAACCAAATTAAATCAAATGAGAAAAAATAATCGTCGGTTTGGTTCGGTTTTTTCTGATTTTTTTGGTTTGAAAGTAATAATTTTTTTAGGACATACGAATCTCGATAGACACGGACACTTAGTACATGAACAATCCACAAAAACCTATTGTGTGTTCAGTTAAGCAACACTAGATTTATTATTACACGAACAAAGTGATTCAATTAAGAAAAAAGTGTGACTATCTTATGTGAGGTAGGGTAGGTAAAGACAAAGTAATTGATTTTGATAGACTTGCAATTAGGGTTGTAATAGTTAGGCCAAAATTTAAGTGTTGGGCTTGAAAAAATGGTAAACATAAAGATTTATGTTAATTAAAATTTAACAAAGTATCTGTATTTTATTTATGAATAATATATAAATAATTATAAAATTTACATAGCTAATTTCTCAGTTCAGTTTGGTTATTTTATGGTTTAATTTTAGTAAAACTACAACCAAACCAAATAGTATCGATTTTCAAAATTTAAACCAAACCAAACCAAATATTGGTTTTTTAATCGTTTTGGAATTTATTTATTTATTCCAAACTAAAGCTGCACATTTTTCATAAGTGTTACCAAGTGTAAATATGTCTTGAGATCGTGACACGTGGCAATATCCCCTTTACTATTTAATCTAAGTTCCTTGCCTACCTCAGCATACACCCATTGGGTATCCTCCATGCACTTTTGTAGCCAACTTGGCATCCTCGTGGACGCCACGTGGGTAGTCTCTCTTTCTGCCACATCATCAATATCGTCGTGGATGACGAACCCCGGAACTTTTGTAACGGGATCGTCGGAGTTGACGATTCGGAGAACATTTGTACCGCTTTTCTCCAATTGGCATCGAAAACTTTTGTTTCCAACTCTAGGCCCTCCAAATGATACAACACTCACTATGGGTGCGTTACTAAATTTTGTAGTAATATCACACGCTGTTAATGTTGCAAGGGCAGCACCAAGACTATGTCCTGTGATAGTTATACTTAATGCCTCATCACTATATTTATCAAGAATCTTGCCAATTTCTACTCTAATTGTGTCTTGCAAACTTTGGTCACATTGGGTGTTTGTTGTGTATAAGCTCAAGAGTCCACTTTGTACCATGGGTTGATCGTAATTTTCGTTGGATGTCATCATGTCATCTGGTAAGCAAGTCAACGTGGCGCGTAAATTCTCGAGCCATTCAGATGAGGTGGCAGTACCCCGATAAGCGATCACAACGTCACGGCGCCCGAGCCTGGTGATCTCTTTCGCGTCGTCGCAGATGGCCACGTAACCAATCCAGCTGCATCGTGGAGATGCTAGGTTCGGAAACGTCTTTTTAGTCCATTGTGGCATTTGGACCACACACGTGGCGTACAAGTTCTTGACCACCTTGTAACCGGTCTTGTCTAGTCCGCAATTTGTCAGCATCGAACTCTTAGGATAAAGACAAGTGGCATACGAGGGTGATGACATGTCAAAGTCAAAGCAGCGATAAGCTGCTTCAACGAATTTTCCATACCTCAAGATCTCCTTACGAAGATCATCATCAAGCGGATCAAGCAAGCCTTCCCAATTTTTAATCCCTTGGAACTCCATCCACCGGTTTCGGAGTTCAGCCACTGCTCTGTCTCCAACAGAGCAGTGGTTGAACCCCGGATTCCATGAGCTTGTGATCTTGAATCTACGAGCTCCAAGTCGTTTAGTGCTCAATGTAGAACACTTTGAAATAGGGAGTATCAATCCCATAATATTGCAATTTGATTTGGAAATATTTCCACTTGAGAGCCTCATGATCATGAGTGAGAATATTAAGGCTCTTTTTTTGTGGAGTTATAATATTAAAATGCATATACTTTCACTTAATTATTACATTTTGGCTGCACTCAAAATGAAAGGTATTTATAGTTGTACCAAAGTACAAAACTAAAATGATGTGTATATATGTAGTGGGTGGTGGGGTAGAGGGGAGAATATTACGTGAAAGACTATATATTATATGATAGAAAATATTTGGAGGCGGACGGTGCATTAAGTTTTATATGATAGGTATTATATTACCAAATTAAAAAACGTTGGTCCAAGACTTATTTTTCACTTTTTTTTTATAACCATAGTACGTGTTCGATCGAGGACGAAATTTAAGTAAGAAGAAAAAAAGAAAGACTGAATTTTATTACATATGAAAAAAAAAACCTTTGATAATGTAGTCTTTAATATGTCATGGTGATCATGAGAAAATGTCATTAATTAAATATGAAATAAAAAACTTAAAAGTTTTTTAAAAATAGTTTTTTAATATAAGAAAGTGTATTCATTCTTTGATAGATCGAAAAGGAAATATATAAAATAAAAAAAATTACGAAATACATTGATGATGATGGTCAATTTTATTTAGACATTCGAGCTATGATATGTTTCGATTGAGTTAGCACATCATGAACACATGATAATTAAAGTGTTCCTATTAAACATTTCAAACTCAAATTTTGGAATTTTTTACGTATTCTCAAGCGTTCATTACACAAATAATTAGTTAACTACTTAAAATATATCTCCTTTAGTTAATATGCATTAGTCTAAATTATAAGCCGTATAATTAAACCTCAGTCATGTTCAACAGAGTCTTTGTGAACAGAGTTAACTGATACTTGTTGTTGGTAAGAGATAACAAGTATCTCGTGATAATAATCGGGTGGCGTGCACCACAGTTATCCCAATAAAAGAAAAACTACAGGCATGTTCTAAAATTGAGATTGATATATATAATCAAATCAATTGACATATTTTATGTATTTAACTTAATTATTACCTAATAAACTCTTAAAAATACGTGTCAAATATTTTCAAAATTTAAACTAAAAATATCTTATTATATATTCAATTGCTCAATTAAAATAAATTACTCCATAAAATATCTAAATAAAATTTACTAATAATTTTTTTTAAAAATATGATAAAGCAATAATAATTAATGGCAAAAACTCAAAAATCCATGATTTTCCGACAGAAAATTATTCTGCCAATTGGAAGTATTGACAAGTCAGCAGACAACATTCTAGACATAATAATTTTGACATAATCAACTATAGGAATTATTAGAAAACGAGTAAAATAAACAACGTACGTATTATAACTCATTTATTTTCCGACCATATTGCGGCACAGTCCACATTGGTAGGATCGAAAAAAAAAATCCATTAAATATGAATTCGTATCGAAAATTTTTATGCTAAGACTAAGATGCTATTTAATAAAAATGATTTCATATGAACCTAGTGGGGGAGTCAGGAGTTTAGTGAAGGTTTTGCGGGTTTTCTTCTTAGTTGTGTTAAGGGTGTGCAAAAAATAAATATACACTCGTAATAGCTAATATTTAAATTATGTACACGATATAATTTTCGACGAAGGGTAAAGTGGTTCCGACTCTGCTCAAACACGAGACCTCTAAGGAAGGATGAAAGAGTACTTTACCACTCTATCAGTAGGGGCGGAGCTAGACAACTAGTGCCTAGTAGTCCGCATGGAATTCGATCGAACTTAGTAGATTTTCCTCAAATAATCTATTTATATTAATAAATTTATTAAATATGTATAAATTTTAAATTTAAACTCATTATTATTACTTATAATCGTTATTATAAAATTCAAAAGCAATAAAATTGAAATTCTAGTTTCGACTATGTTCACCACAACCCTAGTCGGTTAACTTCTTTATTAATTACACCAAAAAAAAAAAACACAAAGGAAACTACCTCATCTATACATCTTCTTTCTTCAATATGTGTTCTAGCCATAAGCCAAGTTCTATCTTTCTACAATTTGGCATTCTATGAAGGTATCTGGCCATCGTCGAATGGTTCCGTCTATTCAAAACTCGGTAGCATGATAAAATTCAGAGCAAGTAAATCTAGTTCAATCGATTAATCCATCTCAGAAGAAAGTTGATTCATTGTAGTGAGTTCAAATATACAATATTACATAGTAGGAATAAGAACCCCAAAGGCTAAGGTGGAATATTTCCTAATAAAGAGACTTGTATTCAATAATTACGACAAATAATTTGAGACAAATGGAATATTAAGGAAATATCCGCAACATAAGATATCAGATATCATTAATACTCTTGCAATACAGTGATATTGTACTTGTTATAAAAATAAATATTCACAATGATATAATATGTTTTAATATAAGAAGAAATCTAGTCGGTCTATTTTTTAATATTTTAATAAGTTAAGTTTCGAAGCTGGTTGCTCTATGGAGCGTTGAGGCTGGGATAAGTTTCATCGTCAAGAGGAAAAGAATTTGAATCACTTGCTAAGACTTCTAAATGACCGCACAGTAATAATCGAGGTGAGACTACAAAGACAATCGAGATGTTTGCCTAATTAAAAGCAACCACCCGAGTACATGCTTCTCAGTACTGATCAATTCATATGGAATTATCACGATGTGGCATGAGGGAAGTTGCTATAAGATTAAGACCACACGTCCTCACTTGTCAGAGACTTTTACCTAATTTCAAGAAATTAAGGTCATTCTTTTTAATACTCTTCCTTTGAAGTTACACTTTTTTGCTTCATTGGTAATTTGAACGCATAATTTTAAGATCAAAGGTAAAAATGTTTACCATCTTAGCAATTCTATGGGATGGAAATTCAATAGGGACTCGATTCCTTCTCTCCCCTTTTTGTCAACTTCCATTTTGCATTTTCTAGTTTGTATATTTGCTTTGCTTCAAGGATTGCATCAACTCCTGTACACTCATCTATGTGTGATATAAAATTATGATTTAAAGTTGAAGTTTTGTTTGGATATGTAATTTAGATATTTTTTTTGGGAAAAATGTATAAGTACCCCTTCAATCTATATCTGAAATCTCAGAGACACACTTATACTATACTAAGGTCCTATTACCCTCTCGAACTTATTTTATAAATAATTTTCTATCCCTTTTCTACATGGCATTATCAACCAGATAGTGCCACATAGACCGAAAAGGGGTAGAAAATTATTTATAAAATAAGTTCGAGAGGGTAATAGGACCTTAGTATAGTATAAGTGTGTCTCTGAGATTTCGGGCATAGGTTGAGAGGGTACTTATGCATTTTCCCTTTTTAAAAAACATAAGTTTGTACTTTTTTTTCACAAACATGAAATCCCAACAAGTTGTGGAAGCTATCGAAATTTCCTTAATTTGTATATAATCTTACTAGATGAGCAAATCATTATTCATAAACAAGTTAGTCAATAATAGTAATAACTAGTTATTCTCTGATATAATTCTTTTACATGGTACGGATAATTTCATCATGTATGTTTAAATACTGATTTAGAATCATCGCTTCATATTGCATGTTCAAACGCAAGCTAATTAAAGCTAATTAATGTCGCTCAGATTTTCCTCTTTAAGTAAAAGGGTGTTGGTAAAAATTACAAATTACAAATTACAGTTGAAATAAAAATAAAGAAAATAATTATCTTCACACTAAGGGGAGGATATCTCGCTCTCTTTAAGACGATTATATTTAGGCTCACTCCAACAAATGTTTTTTGCCAGTCCAGCAATAGTCTTTTTGACTTGTCCTTTTCCAGATACAATGATCAATTCACAAAATATAACTCAACCAACAAACACGGATTAAGTTCAAATCTTCACAAAAAGAACACCTCCCTTCAACTTATAAGAACTCTCTTTCACGACTCTATTTTCTTGTACTCAAAACAAAGGAAGATCAGACCATCGCTATTTATAGAGAAGAAAATCTTTTTTACAATGAATTGAAAGATAATGAAATACTCCCTCTATCCCTAATTACTTGTCCACTTTTCCTTTTATAATTGTCCCTAATTAATTGTCCATTTTGACAAATCAAGAAAGAACAATTTTTTTACCAATTATTCCCTCAATTAATCACTTTGAAAACGGTAGAACTTCTTGAAAATGTTAAGTTTTTAATTCATCCACTTCATAATTAATAAGGGTAAAATGGTAAACTCACTATGTCAATAATTATTTTCTTAATAGGTGTGTCAATTCAAAAATGGACAAATAATTAGAAACAAAGGGAGTAATAAATAAAGAAGATAAATTGTCTAGAGGCTACATAAGTTACTAGATAAATAACCAACACACACAATGTAGCAATGCAAAGCGATATTTATAATAACATTAAAATGTCATATATATATATATATATATATATATATATTGCTAAACCTAAACATTATATATATATATATATATATAAAATTTGGTGTGATATAACATAACTAGGACATTTGGTCCACTTAGCCACAATCTACCTAATGTAGTTGACACAACCCAAAACTAGAAAACACAAACCGCCCCTGCGCCACAAAGCTCAACCATCCAATTGCGGCTTGACTTGTGCTTGACATGGATTTGGTAACCACCAATGTGTTTGGCATGTCAAGGTGTGTTGCTTGCTCATGTGCGTGCGACTATTGCCTCGTCGTGAATCGTGACAGATCAGTCAGAATTTTGATTAACGAATTTCAAAATATGAATAAGTAAACACACGAAGAAACTAAAGAAACGAGATTCAACATTTATTATATGATCACTACTAAGAACATAGGCTCTTGTTTTTTCCACCATGAACCAATAGAAAATTTATACTATATACAAAACATGATTTTCCCATTCTATTATCATTGAACCACCACATGATTTTCCATTCTATAATCATTGAACCACCTCATTGAAAAAACGCATGGTGAAAAATAGATTCCCATTGAAATATTTGAACTAGTAACTGAATGTTTTTTTTCTCTCATTGATCGATTCAATCAGAATATTCGTGAAAAAAGCCCATAAATATTTTTTTCAATGGAAAATTTTAATGGGGAATTAGTTTTTTTAGTAGTGTATATACATATAAAATAATTTTAACCATATAAAAATCATATAACTTTTTATTAAAAAAAAGTACGGGTAAATTCCCTAGGTCCTACCTGGCTCCGCCACGGACCGTCAAGCGCACCACTCCCACACACGTCATAGTTTTGTCTCTGCCTTACCTTGGCCTTTTAATTAAATGTGCCAGCTCTTTGCCTCATGCCTAATGTCTTGAAATATCAATGCCAAGTCAATGTTTGCCACATTAATTTTATATTTTTGTCATGATTTCTAGGGTCGATTTGAATTACATATCAACTATATATAAGATTAAAATAGTCATCCCATTTACATATCATCTCTAAATGCAATTCTCGCATAATGATTTTCAGGTAAAATACTTTCATGAAAAATTAATGTTTCCTTTATATGTAAATAAAAATATATAATTTTAAAAGTATTTATATAATTTATTGATTTATTTAGTTTTCTATTCGATGACTGATATTTGTATAATTGGAATCCAACTAAATTTATATCACTATTACAAGACTCATTTTTAAAGAAGATGATCATAACAATTTTATTTTTATTTTTAAAAGCATGAATCCAAAATATTTAGTTAAACATGTGAAAGGTCTCAAACCTTCTCATCACAAATCGTGTTAGTTACTTACTTGGTTATAAAATATAAACTACAAAAATACAATGTGAGATGGGGTAGGGGTAGGGGTAGGGGTAGGATGTAAAGGTGGTGGGGAGGGTGAGCAGAAACAGAGGATAGGGGTGAGATGTATGTGTTATAGAGGGTGTGAACGAAACAACTCAAAACGGATCGTTCACATCAGAAATAAAGGTCACTAAGAATGTATTTACTTGTACTTAAAAAATCACTGGTGAAATTTGTTTTGCCTAACTTTTTCCCTAATTTCATTAAAAAGAAATGTTGTCTTCTTTTTAAAGAATTTATTTTATTAGAGAATAATTTTTTAAATTTTTTTAACCAACTAAAGATGACGACACACTTATTTACACCATCCATAACCATAAATTTTTTCTTAAGGTTCATAAAAGAATCTTGTTTCTTAAGATATGGATGTCCACATCACAAGTACGTACTTCATTAGGTAAGCATTTCTTGTACATTAAAAATTAGTCTTGACTTTCAACAAGGACAATAATTGTAAAGCAGTCCGTATATATAATTTTTTGTTTTAAAATAAGTGTTATTTTAATAAAAAAATTATATTAAAATAAGTACTACTTATATTAACAAAAGTTGTCCAAAAATAAGTGTTGCTTTAGAAATTCAAGACAAAATAGTAGTAATTATTTTCAACTATATATAAACCCTCGTATCAAAGAACTACTCCCTCCGTCCACAATTGTTTGGCAGCTAAAATAGATGTCCAAGATTAATTGTCAATTTAAACAATCAAGAAATAATTAATCATTTTTTTCCAATTCTGCCCTTAATGATAGTGTAGTTCAATTGAAAAGTTATGTGGACTTTTGGTATTCTTGGTATAGTAGGGTTATATTAGTCAAATTACACCTTGTATTAAATTTTCCTTTAGGGGTGTGCATGACCTTACCCTGACAAACAATTGTGGACGGAGGGAGTATTTCTTTTAGTAGTGCCTTGTAAAACAGGCATCCCTATACCTATGTGTCTTGTGTGCTTATTAGTGCCATTGAGGGGTGGCTAAAGGTTAGGCATACACATGGGTTCATCCCCACCATCGATCTATAAATTTCAATTTTTCGCAATTTTGATTGTCAAGTCGAGATATGAGTATATAGGGGGGCTAGACTCCCTCTGCTGTGATGGATTCTATCATGTGAAAATGGTGAACTGCTTGTCAGGGTAGGCTAAACCATGATGCTGTGTTACTAGATTTCGTCTCTCACTCCAGGCCTTCACTATGAAGTCTCGCTCTTATTTTTTAAGAAAAAGAAGTTGAAAATTGAGTTTGATTATCTAATGGAAGGGAAGGAGAAGTGAAACTTTGCATAAAGTGAAGATACATTGCTGGGGTGAGTCTCATTTTTAAAAAAATATATATAATAAGCATAACTTAGAAAACTATATTTATTTTTTCTTAATAAACGTAAAATAATCTAAAACGAAACTTATTCTGAAACATAAAGGGTATACATATATAACTGAAGAAAGATCCAGAGCAATTTAATTTTTATTACCTAATCATTAAGCATATATACATTATAAATACCATTGACTTGGATTATAGATAATGAGAGTCTATGTTGGTTGGATTCTTCACATATTGACACATGCATATTAAATATTTTTAAAACAGTATTACTTTTTAAGAAACCACGAAAGCAATTAAATAATAATATGAAGGATTAGAAAAAAACAAAAATAATTGACTTTGTACATAACTTTCTCACATTAAAATACACGTATTTTCAAGAATATCCATGTGGTCCTATTTTTATTCCTCTTCCTATTCATGTACCTAGTACAAAAAGTTGTTGTTTTTCATATTAATGATGTATCGATCATTTTCATAATTGTTCACTAAGTCTAAATACGTCTTGAGATCGTGACACGTGGCAATATCCCCTTTGCTACTTAATCTAAGTTCCTTGCCTACCTCAGCATACACCCATTGGGTATCCTCCATGCACTTTTGTAGCCAACTTGGCATACCCGTGGACGCCACGTGGGTAGTTCCTTTTTCCGCCATGTCATCAATATCGTCTTCGATGACGAATCCCGGAACTTTTGTAATGGGATCGTCGGAGTTGACGATTCGGAGAACATTTGTACCACTTTTCTCCAATTGGCATCGAAAACTTTTGTTTCCAACTCTAGGCCCTCCAAATGATACAACACTCACTATGGGTGCGTTACTAAATTTTGTAGTAATATCACACGCTGTTAATGTTGCAAGGGCAGCACCAAGACTATGTCCTGTGATAGTTATACTTAATGGTTCATCTCTATATTTATCAAGAATCTTACCAATTTCTTCTCTAATTGTGTCTTGCAAACTTTGGTCACATTGGGTGTTTGTTGTGTACAAGTTCAAGAGTCCACTTTGTACCATGGGTTGATCGTAATTTTGGTCAGACGTTGTCATGTCATCTGGTAAGCAAGTCAACGTGGCGCGAAAATTCTCGAGCCATTCAGATGAGGTGGCGGTACCCCGATAAGCGATCACCACGTCGCGGCGTCCGAGCCTAGCGATCTCTTTTTCATCGTCGCAAACGGCCATATAACCAATCCAGCTGGATTGCGGAGACGCCAGGTTCGGGAACGTCTTTTTAGTCCATCGTGGCATTTGGACCACACACGTGGCGTACAAGTTCTTGACCACCTTGTAACCGGTTTTGTCAAGTCCGCAGTCTGTCAGCATCGAACTCTTAGGATAAAGACACGTGGCATACGTGGGTGATGACATGTCAAAGTCGAAGCAACGATAGGCTGCTTCAACGAATTCCCCATACCTCAAGATCTCCTTACGAAGATCATCATCAAGTGGATCAAGCAAGCCTTCCCAATTCTTGATCCCTTGGAATTCCATCCACCGGTGCCGGAGTTCGGCCACTACTCTGTGTCCAACAGAGCAGTGGCCCAACCCCGAGTTTGTGATCTTGAAACTACGAGCTCCAAGTCGTTTACTCAATGTAGAACACTTTGAGATAGGGAGTACCAACCCCATATGTTGTTTGGTGAAAACAATGTTACAATTTGTTTTGAAATTATTTCCACTTGAGAGCCTCATCATGATTTTTGTGAAAGGTGTATGTAGTTTTTACAAGATTCTTGGAATGTGGATAATCGAAGCTCTTTTTTGTGGAGTAATAATATTAATTCATACACTTTCACTTAACTATTACATTTTGGCTGCACTCAAATGAGGGCTATTTATAGTTGTTCCCGATCCCAAGTTCTTTATTGTGGGTGCATGGTGGGGTCGAGTTGAGGCGAAGCTAGGATTCCAATTTTATACGTTCTTAATTTTATACTAACAATTTAAATAATAATGACTGGGTTACATTCTAAATTTAATATTTACACATATCTAATGAATTTAGTAACACAAATTCAGGGTCTTTCAAAAACAACCTATCTATCTCCACGAGATAGTAATAGTGTCTACGAATATTCTATCCTCTCCAGATCCCACTCAGTGACATTTCACTGAATATATTATTGTTATTGTTATTATTAATACAAATACATTATATAAACAAAATCTACTAAATTCAATCGAATCTCCATGCGATCTATTAATTCCACCCATGGGGTAGAGGGGAGACTATTCTTAGGAAGACTATATATTATATGACAGAAATAATTGAGGTGGACGGTGCATTTTAAGTGTTTATAGGATAGATTTTATATTATTTGGTTTAGTGGGGACAAAATGTGTACACTATCAATACTTGTAAAACGTTTGGTCTAGGACTTATTTTGTAGTTTGTTTTTATAAACTATGGTGTTTGGGAATGAATCTTGAGAAAGAAGAAAAAAATAAAGATTGAATTTTTGGTACATATGAAAAACACCTTTTGAAACTATAGTAATCTTGAATATGTCATAATCATGACATTTGTGTGATGATCATAAGAATATGTCATGATCAGCGATAGATGAAATAAGGAGTCGTTTGGTAAAGTCTATACATATTAGAAAAAATAATGTGGTCATTAATATTATGTATGTATTAGTAATGTGTATATATATATATATACACACACACACACTATTAAGATGAATTACTTGGATAATTTTTCTTTTTAATGCAAAATACATCGATGACTTTTTAAATTTGTTTCCAATTTCATTTATACACTCGAACTATAACCCATTTTGATGTTGAGCACATGAACACATGATAATTAAAGTGTTCTTATTAGACCATGTTCGGTCTCAAATTTTAAAAGAATTTTTCTGCGCATTCTCAAACATCCATTACATAGATAGTTGATTTACCACTTAAAATATGGCATCTTCTTTAATTATATGTATTAGTCGCAATAAGTCGTATAGTTAAACCCTAGACATGTTCAGCACACACAAAAATACTAAGTAATTTCTTTTCTATTTGTCCTAACATTGTTGGACATAATTACATAATACTTCTCGCTGGTGAAAGGTATCAACATGTATCTCGTGAAATTAATTCTAATCTACATAAACTGGTCCAAACATCACAATTATCAAACACAAAACTAAAAGTCGTTAAAAGCCAAAAAAAAAATGTAATTACAATAATTAATGGCGAAAACTAAAAAATCCATGATTTTCTGATACAACCTCTTTAGCCCATAGGAAGTATATTGACAAGTCAATAGACAACATTAAAGAAAGATTGACCATGTTGACCAAGTATATAGAGGAAGTATTTAGGAAACGAGTAAAATAAACAATGTATTATAACTCTTCTTTTTTTTCGACCGTATTGCGGCACAGTCCACAGTAATGCATCCCCATTGACCATTATATTTTTCGTTCGATTAAATTTCGATTTGTGTTAAAAAGTTTTATGTTTGGGATAAAGTGTTTCTTAACAAAGACGATTTCATATCAAAAGGAACTCGAACATGAGTCTTTTGATTAAGAATAAAAAAGTACTTAAAACTAGAGGCGAATTTAAGGAGACAAGAGTGTCTTCACCTGAGTCCACTCGATAAAAAATTACATTTTAGTTTTTTTAAAAAATATTTTATGGATAAATAGAGAGCTTGATGAATCTCCAGAACACGGGATAAAAGGTTGGACTAGTTGATTTAGCTAGGTTTCAATTTCAAATTCTTGACTATATTTTATTTGAATTTGATTTAATTAAAATTCTGGATCCGTCACTACTTAATGTTCCATGCCACAACTTTGGTTGGTCAACAACTACTTTATTAATAAGACCAACAAACACAAAGGAAATTATAAGTGATAGTTAGAGTCCATGAAAACTTGTAACTACCCTCATCTATACATCTCCTCTCTTCAATAATATTTCTTCTTGCCATGAATTCATGGCTTTCTATGAAGGTATTTTGTCATCGTCGAATGGATTCGTAGGCTGCTCAAAACTCGTTAGCATCATACGTATGGGAAAATCCGATCTTCTTGGGTGAATATACACGAAAAATCTTCTTTCTTAAAATTCTCTAGAAATTTCTGTCTCCATCACTGAATTAAGATATATAACATCCTTAGACTTCTTGGTTTAGGATGTATATAAACTCAAATATATCATCATAAAATTCTTTTTTCCTTTTATTAAAGATTTCGTCTTAAAGAATTCTGGGAATATTGGCAGGATTTTTTTCTTTGACTATATTCAGAATAGCCTTTTCATGTTTGTATTTTAATATTTAGATTTCTCATTCTTTGCTGACAAAGGGTTTAATTTAATTATTTGTATTAAAATGAATTAAACTAAAAAAATTTAAAAGTGGATCATAATTCAACCCATTCAGTTCTTACTAAAATTTCAATTGCTTCATTTGTTTTTATATAATATATTTTTAACATTTATTAGGAAAAAAATATGATTATATATAATATATTTAAATAAATAAACAAATATTTGTAAAAAATTATTTGATAAGATTTTTCATGGATCAACTTGGACGGCATTGAACTAATAAATAGTAACCCATCAAATAGTTACTTAGGCTGAATTAATTGAATTAGACTGAAATAGATTTAAAGACGAGCCATAACTAAATTCATCTATTCTTACTAAGTTTTAATATTTTTTTCTTATACAATTTTTAAAGAACATGATAAAATTATGTAATTTTTTTTATCAAGATTATATATAATATATTATTTTTTTTAAAAAAATCAAAATGTATTTTGATAAAATTTCTTATATGCCAATTTGAGTTATATTTCAGACCAACTCTTGAATGAGATGAAACGAGCCTCGCTAAATAGATTGAACTAGGGGTGACAAAATTAGCCTGACTCCACCGACCCGTCCAAATCATAATAGATTTGGGCTAGTGTGATTTTGATGATGACTTGATATACAATGTTAACGATTTGAAAATATTTAATTTATTTTTTACATATAAATAATTGTCTAGTTTTTATTTTTTTAAAAAGATTATTATAGATTACTATAATTATTATAATTGGTGAAATATTATTATTACTTATTTTTTGCAGAGGAAAAAAACAGTTAAAAAATTGATATAAATTTAAAAAGAACAAGGTACCAATTTTTTTTTGGTCCAAGTAAGATACAAAGTTAGGTCGATGCAATCTAAAAATAGAAATAAATTATTGATGTTCTATAGATAATCTAACAATTATACACATCTCATTCTTTACATGTTTTTTTCATTCATGAAATAATATCTATATAAAGGTATTTTCTAATTTTGGGTAATCGATTGAATTTTAAATTTAAATTTTGGATATAAGAAAAATCGTGGAGGAAAATTGAGTTACACTTTGTGAATTTGCAAGTTTGAAGTCTTATGCAAATACCAAACATCACGTGGGAAACAAAACAAAAAAATGTGAACACACTCATATTTTTGAATTTGAAACATTACGAGAAATAACGAAAATTTTGACATATAAGAAACAATAAAATTTGATTTGCCACTTCATTATCTTATAGGTTTCATTTATATTAGATGAAATCATGAAATGTATGTTTGAAAAATATAAAAATAATACGTTAAATTAGACGGTTGAACAATGACCAATTTTATTTCTTCTACCCATTTTGACTCGTTCAAATTCAAGTCAAATACCTCATTTGCCATCCTAAATCCCTCATAAACTAATAAATGAACTACTCGTTGATCCATTTAAACTTGAACAAATTATGCGAATCATATTTTTATGAATTAATTTTATTCAACGGAGACACATTACTACACGTGCCGCTGTATGATTGGACCCAAAGAGGCACGCAACTCAGTGTACTGTTTATTTAATCTTACTTCCTGGTTGGTCAACGTGTCAACATTTTGAAGGCCAATTTTTGCTTTTTTCTTTGTTCTACTATTTAGTCTTCCTTTTCATATTGTTGAAAAATATTATAGGATCGGAATTCGAATTCATCCATAAGGGGTGTTAATTAGCCTGTTAACTTATTAATTAATTTTATGTGTTAAGATTAAGACCATAATATTAGCATATATAAATATACACACTTTAATTATAATATATAGAACGAGTTATCGTTTGAAGGAATCTTCAAGTTGTGGATAGATAATTTTCAACGATCGGTAACTTAAGGTCGTAGTTGTTGCAAATCATTATAATATAGAAACATGCAAGTCGCCCACTTACTAGTATTTTCGAATAAATAGTGCACTACACATATTATATGTCATTAATATTTTCTTTTTGATCTATCCTAGAATAAATAATATTACACATCATGATATGTTAAACATTACATTACATATCGTTAATAACATCGTGCTCTTATCAATTATAGAAACATCATAACATGTTTACACATGCTAACTTGTTAAATACTACATTACATATTATTAATAACACGGTGCTCTTATAATATAGAAATGTCATGCCATGTTTATACATCATGACTTGTTAAACACTACACTATATATCGTTAATAACATCGTGCTCTTATAATTATAGAAACGTCATGACATGTTAAACACAATTAGTCTAAAAAAGAAATTCTTCCTTCTTGAATTCAAAATCCAAAGTCCATAGATACATGACTATACAAGTTGCAAAATAAGTCCTCTAGCAACGTTTTTCCAATTGGTAATAAACACATTTTGTCTTGTCCCCACTCAACCATAGTAATACCTATATATCCTATATGAGAAAAACTATAAATTGCTCAAATATAACTACGTGAAAGTGTATGCATTAAAATTATTATTTCTCCATAAAAGATAATGAGTCTCTCAAGTGGAAATATTTGCAAATCAAAATGCAACATTTTTTTCATGACCAAACAACATATGAGATTGGTACTCCCTATTTCAAAGTGCTTTAAATTGAGTAAACTCGGAGCTCGTAGATTCAAGATCACGAGCTCGTGGAATCCGAGGTTCAACCACTGCTCTGTTGGAGATAGAGAAGTGGCTGAACTCCGGGACAGGTGGATGGAATTTCAAGGGATTAAGAATTGGGAAGGCTTGCTTGATCCACTTGATGATGATCTTCGTAAGGAGATCTTGAGGTATGGGGAATTCGTTGAAGCAGCCTATCGTTGCTTTGACTTTGACATGTCCTCACCTACATACGCCACATGTCTTTATCCTAAGAGTTCAATGCTGACAGACTGCGGACTAGACAAGACCGGTTACAAGGTGGTCAAGAACTTGTACGGCACGTGCGTTATCCAAATGCCACGATGGACTAAAAAGACGTTCCCGAACCTGGCGTCTCCGCAATCCAGCTGGATTGGTTATGTGGCTGTTTGTGACGACGAAAAAGAGATCGCAAGGCTTGGGCGCCGCGACGTGGTGATCGCTTATCGAGGTACCGCCACCTCATCCGAATGGCTCGAGAATTTTCGCGCTACGTTGACTTGCTTACCAGACGACATGATGACGTCTGACAAAAATTATGATCAACCCATGGTACAAAGTGGACTATTGAGCTTATACACAACAAACACCCAATGTGACCAAAGTTTGCAAGACACAATTAGAGAAGAAATTGGCAAGATTGTTGATAATTATAGTGATGAACCATTAAGTATAACTATCACAGGACATAGTCTTGGTGCTGCCCTTGCAACATTAACAGCGTATGATATTACTACAAAATTTAGTAACGCACCCATTGTGAGTGTTGTATCATTTGGAGGGCCTAGAGTTGGAAACAAAAGTTTTCGATGCCAATTAGAGAAAAGTGGTACAAATGTTCTCCGAATCGTCAACTCCGATGACCCCGTTACAAAAGTTCCGGGGTTCGTCATCCACGACGATATTGATGATGTGGCAGAAAAAGAGACTACCACGAGGATGCTAAGCTGGCTACAAAAATGCATGGAGGATAGCCAATGGGTGTATGCTGAGGTAGGCAAAGAACTTAGATTAAGTAGCAAAGACTTATGTCCACAAATAATAAACAAAGGGAACGTTGTCACGTGTCACGATCTCAAGACATATCTACACTTAGTAGACAATTTTGTAAAAGTGGAACACAAGAGAGAGAAATCCATTGATTGTTCGGGATGACCTAGCGATTAATGAATTGTTAGTTGATCAGCATCATAAGGTCTTAAGTTTAAATTTCAGTAGAGCTATCTTCTCATCTTTTTTAGCGTTGATGGGTACTGGATAGAGTTATGTCGATAACAAATATGCATATATATATTCTATACAATTAATCGAGGTGCGTATAAGTTGACCCGAACACTGTGAAAGAAGTGAGGCTCTATTTTGAGAAAAAAAAAAAACTTCTATATTCACTAGATACAAAGAATCGGACCACATGTATATTTTTTGAAAATCCACACCAAAAATGTGTGTTATGTGAAAATTGTACAAAGCCACGTACATTATTTTTTTCTGATCCTACAGAATTATTGCCCATACTTTATAGGTTGGCAATATTTTTAATGTATATATAACAATCAAATAATAAAGTCAAATAGTTCTGAATCTTTTCTTGAATTATGTGCATGTTAATATATTTATTGTCCTAGTTGAGTTTCATATCATATAGTATATGGATTAAGGATTAATTTCATTTCATATAAAAGAAAATAATAATTTTTCACCAAATTAATAAGGTTCATATATCGATCGAGTCAAATGGAAAAAATAGTCACACTAATAATTTTCCAGATCATATGTAAGGAACAAGCTAATTAGGAGTGGATTGTGAATCATGCGCGATTTCAATTCTCGTATGTTGTCTGTTCATTTATTAATAAATAGATCAATTTCATCAATTTGATATATAAGAAAAATATGTTGGATATATTTGTAGGAATCCTTACTTTTGCCTATACTTCATAGGTTAGCAATGCTGTAATTTCTGAATTAGTTTAAACTTCAAATCAAACATGAGATAAAATTAATTTAAAATTTATTTTTTTGATTATCATTCTTATATCATATGACAAACGACTTCTTAATTTATATGTGGTTGAGTGTTATTCTAAGAATGACACCATGCATGTTTCAATTTCATTGACCTAATATGATTTTTTCGAAATCATATCTACAGTATTACGAAAACACGTAAAGGCGATGGTAATGAAAATATACAACACTTCCAGTAAATGAGACATATTTATCCTTTTTGTTAATAGAATTAAATTTATCAAATTAACAAACAAATTAAAATATATTTTTTAATTCCAAAAATACTACCTGACTTTAAGAAAACCACCTTACACATTTTTTTAACCCCTCTAGACTAGACCCAAATTTTAAGAAAAACTCAATCTCTCTTCTATTCTGTCATCACCTTGATGACCGAGTAAAAGAGAAATTGAATTTTTCTTAGTTGAATATGGTCTGGATGGGTAAAAAAATGAGTGAGATAATTTTTTTAAAGTCATGTGACATTTTTTAAATTAAAAAAAAGTTGATTTTAGGATATCTTTTTTTTCAATTTAGTTAATATAAATTTGTTAACAAAAGGATATATGTACACCATTTGTTAGATGGAAGAGTATAGATAACCATTTTTAACAGAGAATATATCCATTTTAAATCACAAAATTTAAAAATATATTTATAAAATAAATAAAAAATCCAATAAAATCGAACCGGCCAACGTACACTTCTAACTCTAAAATAAAATAAAGAAAACATCTATAAGTTTCCAAAATAAATTCGTTTCTTAAAAGCCACTAACTAGTCGTTCTTTTAATGAACTTATATATTTTTTTTGGTTGGATTCAATGTTCTAAAAAAGAAATGAAAAAAATCACGTTTAAGTTTTTTTTTTTAAAAAAAATTGTCAGCTGCAGATGTGAATGTAGAGTGTTACAGTTGGATCAGATTCATCTGAACTCAATATTTTCGACGTTTATTGCATATTTATAGATAAAGTTTCAAAAAAGGTGAATCTATATATCTTTATCTACTTTAACATGACAACACTTCTTTCTTTTTTCCTCTCATATATTTCAACATGCATCCTCGTTCTTATTCGTTCCGTTTAATTAATGCGTTAAAATTTGAATAAGCACGGAGTTTTAAAAAAAATTAAAAAAGTACTTTTATTGTTTTATATTAGTTGTCATGTTTCACTTATCGAAAGTCAAATTATATACACTTTTGATTAGTATTTTAAAGATAAACTTTTTCGTCAAATTAACATGAAAAAAATTGCAACTTGTAATACTTATCATATAATTTTTTAATATCGAATTTTTAAATCAAACAATAATATCAACATAACAACGCAACCATTAATATTTACTAATGCATGCATTACTATTACACTTTATTAAGCATTATTTCTATAGACCCTACCAAACGACCTTTAAAGCATTTTCCTTGAGATTTTCTAAGATGTTTAAGGTATATATAAGAAGAAAAAGAACATTTTATTATTATTGTTTTTTTCTTATAAAATTAAGTAAATTCTTATAAACTTTCAAATATTTTATGGTCATATGTTCTTAACAATTTACTCAAGTTTGATGATGAGTTAATTTTTTTGGAGGATCACTCAACTCATGAAAATATTCTGTTAAAGGGCGCAACTACGAATTAGTCAGGACTCAACTCATAAGAATATACTGTTAAAGGGTGCAAATACGAATTAGTCGGATCCCAATACGGTCATCAAACACCACGGATGAAGAAACCTTGGGCGAAAGGTAGTCAAGTGCACAAAGGTTAAATGCTACTATTATGAGCGTATATTTAATTTTGCATATCGAAGAAAATTTGCACACCCTACATTCACCTTATTCACCTTTCGTCAAATTCTTGGCTCCGCCATCGGAAACCGGGTGGGGGAAAATAAAATACCAACAGCAGTCTTCTTAACACTAATAGCTTTCTGCTGAACTGTGAAAGAACTTCATTAGACACAAATGAAACACTCCTTCCTACCAACAAGCTGGTCCAATGTCAAAGGAACATCGATAAATAATGCTAATATTGACATGTTCAGAATTACAAACTATTCGATAAAACACAAATTCAGACTAAAAAATATATTTGGGACAGAAGCAAACTTCCCTAATGTTCAATCAGACCACAAAATAGACATGACAACGACGAGAGAGCAAATGAAATATTACAGTAGCAAACAATTTTTTGTACTCAGGATGAGCAACAGCCACCACTCTGTGTCACTGGCTGTCCACGGATATTCACTGTCGGAGGCTTGGCAGAGTTTGAGGCTGGTTGGCTTGCCATCCTGCATTTAGGAGAGAATTAGAGAAAGAAACAATAGAAGTGAGCAAAAGAGGCATCGGCGAGATTAGTTTATCTCTTTTATATGCGAAAAGATCATTTGGAGGACAACTAGACAACATCAAAATGAAGCTGAACTCTACTTATAATCAACTGGACCTGGTTGGCCCAAGACTAACCACTTCAACCAGATAGAAAAGGTCCACAATCGTCTGGCCAACGGGAGGAAGGAGCAGTGGAAAGTGTTTGGCAAGCGAACAGACCAGTGAACTAAAAGGGCATAGCCGAGAGCTAGCTCAGTTGGAACGAAATTCTAGTTCTTGCTGAAAGCATCTTTTCTTATGAGGTTGTGTACAACAGCCGTAACCACACAAGTTTTCATCAGACCTTGCACCCGATTATTCATGCTTGAAGTTTGGACTGTCAATTGCACCCAAAGGAAAGAAGACGAAGATATACCAGATCTCCAACAGTTGAGTGTGGCATTTGAAAAGGCTAGTTTTCTGAACTAGAAATATCTCAGGCATGGGACCAACTTCCACAATAATCATTCTAATAAAAGATGATATAAAGCATATAGGTATTAGATAACGAAAAAGTAAAACACCTAAATTGCACCACAGATCAGGCTTGAGCAAAGTAGGAAGGCAACACGACATTACTAAAATTTTACCGCCACCTGAAAATGAGATACGTGCTTACCTATTTTTGATAGCACCAGTCATAGCCATGAAAGCCTGTTCAACATTTGTAGCATCTTTAGCACTGGTCTCCAAGAATGGAATACCAATTTCATCAGCAAATGCCTAAGAACGAAATGATCTATCAGTATAGTTCGATTTAGTCGCAAAGAATTAAATGTAGAAAATGGATTTACCTTAGCCGTTTCATATGAGACAACTCTGTTTGCAGTAAGATCAGCCTTATTCCCAACAAGAATTTTGTTAACGTTGTCACTAGCATAACGATCAATTTCACTCAGCCACTGTTTTACATTATTGAAGCTCTCTTGATCTGTCACATCATACACAACCTACGCAAGAGGCCATCAGAAAATATCAAAAGATACAGAACACCATTGATGATAGACTTTACAGGAAAGATCTAACTATTGTGTTCAATTATACCATTTTCAAAAAAAAAAAGCACTTACTATTATGCCATGGGCTCCACGATAGTAGCTGCTAGTGATGGTCCTGAAGCGTTCTTGTCCAGCTGTATCCCACTATATGAAGTAAAAAAAGAAAAATCAAGGACCTATATTCCAATTAAGAGTTTGGCTTGAATAAAATTAGCAATACAAAAAGACTTTAAACACAACTGGAAGTGAAGTCTTACAATCTGAAGTTTTATAGTCTTCCCATCTTGCTCTACGGTACGGATTTTCTACATGAAAAGATTTGGTAAGATGAGTATATATATTTATTTAAGAATAGGATGGCAGAATAAGATCACAGAAGATTCCAACTATATATAAAAGAAGCAGCTCAGCAACTACAGTGGTATTTACTTACAAAATCAACTCCAATGGTGCTTATGTAACTTTCCAGATATGTGTCGTCCTGATGAAAATACATGACAAACATTCAGCGCCATTTACAGAAGATAACTTTAACCACATTAAACTATATTCTGATAACTTTCCACTGCAAAGGTGAGAATATCCAAGAACTCTTAAAAAATCTCAAACAATAAAGCTCCATAAGCAGCAAGATGCATCATCAATTAATCAGAGGTTTTATACTGTGAGCATGAAACTAGGAAAGTATCAAATTAGTGCCTTAGGAAGGAGGGACATAAATGATGCCAGAAGCAGTTCACTTATCTACGTGGTTATTGTACTTCATTTAAATAAGTTTGACTTCATTGTAGTTTTTCCATTTACTTTGTCCATATAATTATTGTTCGTTATCATAATTATTTTTTCTTGCATTGCAACAATATTTTGTTTCCTTTATGCCTTTCTTCGCGAATAACTTCGTTTTTAGTGAATTTTATACTAGAAACCCAACAAATTTTGACACTTTTTATATGTTTTTTGGCCTTTGATAACTCATAGACAGCTTATTAAAGCTAACAGAGAAGTTAACAAAAAAGAACAGGAAACTGGAATGGCGGTGTGTATGGCCAATATGCTCCCCTAAGACTTCCGTCCTCCTTTTGATATGTTAAAAGAAGAAATACAATAGTACAACTAGTTTTATGATCAGAAAACTTACGGCAAACCTCAGAAGAAGACATGATTTCCCAACACCAGAATCACCAATGAGCAAAAGCTTAAACAGGTAGTCACTGCAAGCATAAAACAACAGATAAGTTGCCACATCATAAAGTTTATTAACTTGCAAGATGTTTAAAATATGCCACTCTATGATATATTTTGCTGTGTACTGTTATTAACTTTTCATTTTAATCCTAACACCCATTATATAAAGCAATTTACACTGTTATAGCATGGTTACATATGACTACTAAGATAACTAGGATTCAGGAAAGAGAACATTTAAGGATTTTATCCCATTTGATAGGATAAAGTTATCTAAAATAACTATGCCTCCATGGAAAGTTGGTTTTAGGAATCCTAAATATCCATTCCTATCATATACTATCCTGTTTACTCACGCATAGATTACAGATATAAATAATACCCAGAAAGAATCACCCACTAACTCTGACATATGTAAAAAAATAGGGGATAGGGCTAATCAGGATCTAGTACACTTCTACACTTCCCTGGAATGCACTAGATAAAGTTTAAGGCTATGTTAGGTGACACATCATCCAAGTTTTCTAGACCGAACCTTTGCTGAAGTAGGATCGAGAACTAAGATCAAGCTGGTTTCAACTTAAACCACTTTACCCCATTTCCCCAAAGAAAAAGCAAAACAACTGACTTGACAATATCATTTATCTGGCGAAATATCACTGAAACAATGTCAGACAATTTAGAGGTAAGAATCAACTTTAAGAGTGTTGCCTCAATTGTCAAAAGCTCGAGTTATGGAGAAGCATTTTATATCGTAGATTATTTAAGATAAGTAGGAGTAAGGCATATATAAGCACTGCAAATTGAGCCAATGAGCTAGGAGTGAGTTGAGGTGAGATTAGATGGAATTGAGGTACCTACATATAAACTGTTTAGATATATGGTCTTTATATTCCAGAAAAATGGAATGATAAATGAAGATGTTATGCATAGGACTAAAGTAGGAAGGTTGAAATGGATGAGTGCCACAGAACAATGTGATCTGAATATCTAGAAAATTGAAAAGCTAGTTCCATAGCACGACTGTAAGGTAACAGTGCTGTATGAGTGAATGTTGGGCCTTATATATCCCCAAGACGAAATCACAGAGATGCGAATGTTAAAACAGATGTGTCTCATACAAGATTGGATAAAATTAGATATGATCACATCCATCAGAAGGTGCAAGTAGCGCATATAGAGAACAAAATGAGAGAATGCCATTTGAGATGGTCTCTGACCACATGTTATGTAGACCTCCAGATGCACCGGTTCTTAATGCGAAACTATGATGATTGAAATGTTAAACGAAGAAGTGGTAACCTAAAATCATATGGAAAGAAATTATCTCAAAGGACTTGAAATATCTCAAAATCCAGACAGATCTAGAAAAAGAGAAAAAGTTGGAAGTCAGAAAACTGCACAGGTGATACCAACTAGAAGATTAGTGCTGTCAAAATACACTAGTATATTAGAAATATAACCTGCATTTCTCGGATCCTCCAAAATGTTGTTGGGCATGCATTGGATCCTCCAAATGTTATATATTTTGGAGGATCCAACTTGGGTGCGGCAACATTTTTTAAGGACCCAAGCAACACATAATATATTGACTAGAATATATTAGAAGAAGTGGTCACCTAAAATCATATGGAAAGAAATTATCTCAAAGGACTTGAAATATCTCAAAATCCAGAGAGATCTAGAAAAAGAGAAAAAGTTGGAAGTCAGAAACCTGCACAGGTGATACCAACTAGAAGATTAGTGCTGTCAAAAGACTATAGTACATTAGAAATATAACCTGCATTGCTCGGATCCCCAAAATGTTGTTGGGCATGCATTGGATCCTCCAAAAGTTATATATTTTGGAGGATCCAACATGGGTGCGGCAACATTTTTTAAGGACCCAAGCAACACAGAATATATTGACTAGAATATATTAGAGAACTCGTAATGTTAGATTATTTCCTAAGTACATAGTATTGAAATACTATGGACCCAAATAAAGACATCATGATATTGAAACTTCATACAGCCGACCTCAACTAGGCTAGGTATGAGATTGAGGCACAGCAATTTTTGGTCATATACTTGTGAAAGCTACATGGACTATATATCTCAAAGAACTAATTTTTTAATATTCTAATGTTCAACCAGCATCCTTTGTTGTGGTCATATACTTGTGAAAGCTACATGTACTATATATCTCAAAGAACTAATTTTTTTATATGCTAATGTTCAACCTGCATCCTTTGCTGTTGTTCTTGTTGTTGTAAATTATGATAGTGCAAAAACACTGATGTTTTGGATTGAGTTCATCAGGATTAGGTTCCGAGGTAAATCAAATACAACTTCAAGTCTTGAACCATACGTCATAACCACATCAAAGATATAGTTGAACAGAAAGCCATTTGGAATTGTATCAGATCCTTCTAAAACATGCACATAAAGCAAAAATTCCTAATTTCTCCATCGTGCACTTAACAATCATTGTTTTAACATCCCCGTAAGTATTTCTGTATAAATTCGCTAAACAAATACACAAAGCTGATGGTAATAAGCTCAAGGATGAAATGTGTTACATTTTCACCCTCCTCCCCGCTCTCAAAGACATTTAATTGGATCCAACAAACGTAAATCTCACAATTTCCTTAACCGATGTAAAATTGAACAGAAAATCAAGCGATAATCATTAATCCCAAAAGGTTAGCAGCTGAATTCCAATTATAATGACTTAGGGTTCACAGATATATTCGCTAATCTCAGATACATAAGGACGCTATCTCAATTCAGGCAAAAAAATCCGTAGTTCTCGAAACTGAATGCTTAATGACAAAAAATCAAAACGAAATCTGGACAAATTAATCTGCGAGATTATCATAAAGCAGATTTAATTAAATGCTTCAAAAAAAATGATGCGATAAATAGAACTTACTATTCAGGATTCATTGCGATCGACGGGAGATGAAAGTCGCCGGTGACGGAGGGATTTACCGGCGAGAATTGACCGGAATCTGAATCTTCGTGGGAGAATCAAAGAGACGTAAAAAAGCGTTGAAATTTGAGAATGAAGAGAAATTGCTTTTCCTTTGGTTGTTTTAATATCTTTTCATTTATTTCACTTAATTTATTCTTAAATATATATACTCATTTTTTTCCTTTAATTTTTTTTTTACTTCTCCTTGTTAAAATAAGTGTTATAATTAATATTCAATTAACATTAAATTAAAGAATTATTTGGCTAATTTATCCCCTCAAATTATTATGTATTAAGCAAAATATGTCATTTCACATGCCTTAAATATATGTGTCACACCAAATATATTTTAGTAAAACTATTTTTTTTTATTGAATGCAAAAAAAACTTATTTTTAAAATTTAAATCAAACCCAAATATTAATTAAATTAAATGACAAAGAACAAACACAACTTAAATACGGGTGTTTTAGTAAGATTAGTTTATTATATCGAATGTAAACTTCTTCTTATAAAAAATTAAAATCATATCCAAATATTCAATCAAATGAGATGAGAGTGGGATGCAGATCAATTTTTATTTCTCTTCAAGAAGCTTTTGGCCTAATAAATTTTATATTACTCGATATGTTCAATTAAGACTTTGTATATGTGTAATAAAAGGGCATATGAGATTTACTGTATAATTAATTATAGAAGATTGAGATATCAATAAATGAACATTCGAAATCACTTTCAACATTAAAATATGTTCATACAAACAATAATAATGGACCTATGGTCTATGGATTATAGTTAATCAAAGGAAAGGATTACTAAGAATGCCTAATTTCATCCTAATTGAGAGGAAGATAAAAGGTAATATACTCGTGTAAAGTACGTACTCTAAACTAGTTAGTCAAAACGTAATTAAAGAGGTTTAATTTTAGCCTAATGTTAAATTTCATCTAAGCTAAAAATAATGATTAGTGATCGTTAATCGTACACGTATCCCAATGGAGTAGTAAATAAATACTCAAATAAAATTTTCAAAGCAAAGGAGTTAACAAATGGAATTAGTGTATCTTCTCTGCTCTATACTCTCCACTTCCTTCACTTCCTTCTTCCTGTCTCTTCTCCTCCTTTTTCGCCTTCTGCTCCGCCGATTAGGTTTCCGATTTGACGCCGCCGGAGATGTAGCCGGAGAAGGAGAAGACACTGTTTCTCTTTATGAAGGAACTGTATGGCACGAACGACGTCGTCCGGTTCACCATTCATTTCGATATCCGGTTCGTTACGCACTTATTGACCTTGATCGTTCGTCTAATCCGCCATCTGATCACTTCTCAGCTCATGAAGCTCGTCGCATTTCTGGCACTACTGGTCCAGTGTAAGTGTTGATCATCTAATTACCTTTTGATAGATTGATAGAAAGAAATAATTCACATATATGTTTTTAGTTTTAAAGTTTATTTTGATTATTACTTAAATTTTGTTGCAGCGTAACACGAAAAGTTTATTCCTCTATAGTATAATACGATACATTATGAAACATTATGATTTGTGGAACGATTGAGTGTGATGTTGTTACATTGTTTTTCTTCTCATTTTGTCTAATTATTACTTAATGATCTATTTTATTATTAAGCCACCTATTTATAGTAGCTCTATCCAGTATCTTACTCTATTTTTATTGGTTAATCCTGATGTGTGACATTATGTAATGACGGGAAACGATACAATCTTTCCAAATGATGCATTATGAAACAATATGTAGTAACCATCCAAGTAGAGTGGGGGTATTTTTTCTTTTTAGTTTTTCTCTTGAATTGAACTTGTTTTGTGAGATACTATCAAATGGGATTCGTTTATTCGGCTGAATTGCAACTGCAAATTTCTAATACTAAAAGTACTTTTGAAATACTGTAGAATTATTCTCAGTTAGTCGTAGATGCCTGCCTCTCCGATTTCTCATCATTTTCTCATTGAAGGGGAAAATATTGTTGTGGTGTATGTTTTCCATGGTTGAGTTCTTCTTGGTCAATGATTTAGTTTTAAAATTAAACTATGAATTCCATCTTTTGGTGTCTTTATGAAATACATCATGACATCTTGAGGCATTGGCATGGACAAAGTATCACTTGTGCACACGAAATTGGACACCTGATAGTTCAAAAGCTGTAAATGATTTAGTGTTTTTAGTGCTATGGACTCTTGGACTGATTATTCATCTTTTTAAAAGCAGTTTCTTGTTGACAATACCGCCCAGTGTGGGATATGTGCAAAATCCGTTGAGTTTGTATTATTGCTATGATACTGAAGGCTCCTTGCAGAATTTGAAGAAATGCATTGCTGAGGTGAATCATTCTAATTGATAAGTAATCAAAGCCTAAATTGAAAAATACTGTCAAAGTCTCAGACAAGGGCCTGTGTACTATCGATAATCTACTATCAGCAACCAAGATTTGTTACCTAAAAGGCTCCTCACACTTTTTACCCCGAGCAAATTAAAAAGGAAGTTCTACTGTACCCAACTGCTTTGCCTTTCTGCTAATTTCCACCCGCTGCATGTCCAGTTTCATTTTCCTTAGATCAAACAGTCAAATTATATATCATGATTTTGGCTATTTGCTGACTGAATTCTTTCTCAGGTGACTAACACCCCATGGGGTGAAAGGGTATCATTTCTGTTCAACCCAAACTCAGATGTAGTTGCAAAATCTCTTCATGTTAGTCCTTTCATGGTAAGCCATCTTTAGGGATCACCTTGCCTTTTACTCCCCCTGTTTCAATTTGTTAGTTTGGTTTTGACTTGACATGGAGTTTAAGAAAATAAAGAAGATTTTTGAATTTTGTGGTCTTAAACTAAAGATATGCCAAATGTACCAAAATTCTCTTTAATCTTGTAGTTTTAAACATGCCATGTAAAAGTTGGAATTAAAGAGTTTCCCCCAAAAAGGAAAGAGACATTTTTTTTTAAACGGACTAATAAAGAAAGTAGGACAAACAAACTGAAACCGAGGGAGTATTTACTTACATCTATCTCTAGCTTAATCTGATTTTAGTGACCTTCAAAAATTGATGGATAACATCAATGTCATGCTCTTGATTTGTTATCTCGTACTGTTCATGAAGCTTGTTCTTTCTATTCCATTTCTTTGTGCTGATATCTTATGTTGCTTTCTCCTTGGTGATTATATTGTTATTATACAAACCTCATAACTGTTATGTAAAGGTTGTGATGGTTTAGAAATGCATAGAATTTTCTATGTTACCTGTTATTGTGTCCAAGATACTTGAGGCATTTAAACAATTTTGGTGGCACGTCCTTGCTTTTGCTGAACCTGAAACAGAACTCTATTCTTGTCACTGTTTCTATAGTTTTCTGCCATTACTAGGGCTGGTATATGCAGTGTGGTTAGGTACTTGAGCATATACATTCACTCTCTGACAAGTACGAATATACTAATGTGATGAGGCCGAACAAGCTATTGATCCTTTTAAACCCTTGCTACATGACTTGGCTACCATCCTGAAAGGTTCCTACTATCTAATCCTGGTATTTCAGGACTTTGTTTGGTGCTCAGTTGTTCAGTCTCACATACTTTTTCTTGTTTGATAGATTGGATTTTCCTATGTTAAGACTCTTCATTAAAATTCCAATTTCATCTTATTTTTGGATTTAACTTAGTCGTTGATATTCATTAGTTGCTTTGTGGAGTTGAATGCAGGATATGCTAGGAAACTGGACCATGAAAACAAATACACCTGGGGATAATCTATTTGTAACAATTTCAGTAAATCATCCGAAACATGGTGAATATTTCTCAGCTTCATTGATGGCCAAAAGAGTATCATCCTCCACACATACTGATCTAGATTTATTCTTCTGGCTAATGCCTCACAAGATTGCTTTAGGGATATATTGGCAGGTAACCCCTTTAGACTGGAAATAAATTCATTGTTGATAACTGAATATCTTGCGACAGTTTCAAGAAGCACCTGTTAATGCATCTTAGTTCAATGGGCAATGACTTTCTTGGTTGAATCTCTGTTGTATGCTCGCTCTTTTTACTCCTAAATGACAAGTTTCTGCCTCGTATTAGGTTTTCCTGCTCCTCCAAATTAATTAGAAGATCCTCCAAAACTTGAATTTCTTTGCTTTTAGTTTTCTCTCATGAATCATGTTTATTAATGTATTGGTAATAAATGTACCGGGATGAAGACTCTTTGACCCAACATGTGGCAAGCACAGAAGGAACACATAGTCAACCCCGAGTCAGCTGGTGCCAACTTGGTCAAAGACCTAAGATCTCTTTACCTGTCCGAGAGGTCCAAGAGCCCAGACAATTCACCTTCCCGACACCAGCCAAACTCTGAATATCAAGGATTTCATTTTATCACATCCAACAACCACCGTCTTATCCCTGAGAGGTTCGGGAGGATATCTAGGAGTCGGTTAGAGTTAGGTTATATATAAATATCACCTTTTTAACACGTTGATACACATTGACACTTTGTTTTGTAGATACTGTAGCTCCATCATTGTTCATACATTTCTCGTTACTACTGTTGGCTATCAATTAGCTCGCTGCAATCACTAAGAATCACTTGCTCTTGTTGTTATTTCAATATGATTATTTACTTCATTACTGCCTTTTAAGTTATTTTCATTACAATTTGTATAGGAATGGCATTCATTCCCTTTCTCCTTTTCACTATATATATCTCAGGCTCTTAAGCTTTGGTGGAAGGGTGTTCCTTTCTTGCAACATCCAAGGTACTACAATCCTAGATACAGAGAAGAGGCCATACTATCTGATGAGAAGCTTCAATGTTGTCCGGCGTTTGTATTTGAGACACAGAACAATCGACAGGCTGGAGAGCACTGTTCCAATCCTGCAGATCACTCAACTTCAAGACATCATGGCTTCACTTGGAGGGATGTAAAATGGCCCTGGTGCTAAAAAGAATGCAGTAAGTTTCTCAGATATAACGTTAAGATCTTTCTCTTTCTTCGGGGTCAGTTTTTTAATTTTCCAGTAGTGTCTTGAAGTTTTGATTTGCATTGTGAAGTTAATATGTTTTTCTATGTTCAATTATTTTCTGCAGAAGAGTAGCTCAGCCTTTCGTAAATAAATGGCCCTCTTGACAAGAAAATTAAGAACAGAGAGTCTGGGTAAGTGTTTATGTCAAACAATTTAGATTTTCAATTTTCATGATAACCTTACAAAGCCAAGCTAGTACATTAATAGCATGAGGAAATTGTTGTACTGCTATTTCTGGAAACACGATAAGTAAATTCTGATTCAACTTAAAGAATAGAGCAGATCAACTAAATTTGAGCTGAGAGGTCTGTATTAACTATTAAGGCTGCACTTGGTCTGATGTAATACTTTCAGTTGAAATGTTACCATAACTTTTTTTGACGGTCAAAAACTTAAAATTAGGAACAAGGTGGGAGTGGCCTCCGTGGTGGAGAATATATGACATACATATTTAGTCCAAAAGTTTGCTACAAGAATATATGTAATGCAAAAGGAAGCTAAGTTATTGCTCAAAGTCTTGGATAAAATAGGAGTGGTTCAACTCATACAGAACTAGGAAATAAACATTCATTATAATAAATATTTTCTTCCATCTCCATCCTGGCTAGCTCGATTCATATCACCTGAAAGTATCAAATTTAACCACAGATCAATTAGGCACTTAAAATTGGGCTTCAATGCTATGAGCTTCTGAAACTAAATGAGATCTTCGTAAAGTTGATCATTATGAGCCTTGCAACGAATTCAAACAGTAAATAGATAAACAAATAAAAGAAAAGGTCCAGCTCATCTTTTAGTATCACCTAGTAAGAGGCTGTTGATTGAAATAAAAAGTTTTAGAAGAAGTAGGTTCGAATAAATTTGCTAGAAACAGATGGTACTAGCTACAAGTGAGTCAAATGTGATCTTACAAGCTGCTTATTTGTGCTATACACATTGGTTGTCTTCTCTTAAAAATCGGAAAAAAGATGAGAAAAATTTCGGAAATGTTGGAACTCACTTAAAAGAAAGAAAAATTTGCCAATCAAATTGTGGAAAAATCTTCAAATAGTTATCTAGTAGAGTTTAGACTATCTATAGGGTGTGACCGTTCTCCAAATCCTGTTAACATGAGATGTTTTGTGCGCTGAATTGCTTATTTAGTTATCTAGTGGAGTATATTTTAATATATACTTCTTTTTTTAGGGAAAGGGAACTTAAAAACTACTTCTACTTGGTTCTTCAATATATAAAGTACAAGGTAGGATCTTGGTAGGTGAGGAAGCGCAAAAATAGGCATAGGGAAAAATGATGCGTCTGTCTGTTTGGTCAAACTTCTAAAATTCAAGTGTATTTTCTCGAAAATGCTTTTGAAAAGAAGTACTTTTGAGGAAAGAAGAGAACTTACTTGCACTTTGTTACAAGGATTGTTAACATCACAATAAGCTTCAAGAGTAATCAAAGCTTGATTGTCTAATTTCATGGCATAATTATAGCAAGGGCAGCTCTTGCCTAGTATGCTTCTGAATGTTGGGCAGCATGCATCTATGGAGCCTGTTTTCGTCATGCAAGTTTTAACCTTTGCTTTATCAGCGGCACTGCATTTCGTCTGTGCCTGAGGGCGCACCCGGTGGCTTGGGCTGGCAGAAATGGTCGCCACCGCTTCCACTGTGCCAGTCCTACTCCCATCAGCTACCACTTTCTGTTACATTTTTCACAAAATGCTTTGTTAGGTTCTAGCGATGACTTCTATTTTTGCTTTATATAGGATTCAAGTTCATCGAAAGGGGAAAACGCTTTCTATCAACAAGTTTTTCTATTTGTAAGACAAAGAAGGAAGAACTTACTTGAACACTTTTACATGGATTATTGACATCACAATAGCTCTGAAGAGTAATTAAAGCTTGATTATCCAAATCCTCAGCATAATTGTAACACTTACAATTAGCACCAATTGTCCTCTTAAATAAGGGGCAACATTTATCTATAGAGACTGTTTGTGTCATGCACTTCTTTAATTTCCCCTTATCACTATCGCTGCAACTAGTGGTCGCGCTAAAGCGCGACTGCGAATAGGTGACGATATTTTTCGCCACCGCTTGCTGATGGCTGCAGATGACAACTGCAGCCATCAAGAACATGAGAATCACATACCCTCTAGTCATTTTCGCGATATCTAATCGTATTCGTTTCTTTTCTCTAGCTACTATGAATCTTTTGTGTTGTACAAACCAATTAAGTTAGTAGTAATCTATTTATGCACATAAAATAGGATAGTCGTACTGTTTTAGAAAGTATTTAATAACAAGTGGATGAAAAAATAATATAAAGTTGACAACAAGTGGACATAATAATACGAAAACGTTGAACACATGCTCGTAGAAAGAGGAAATAAGGTGATTAATTTGAATAATGTTACGGTAGGTAAGGAGCTAGATAGATGCAAAGGTTATCCAGATCTCTTTCATTGAAAAATTATATTGAATATATGAAAAAGAAGAATTTTTCATATTTTTAGTGAAAATTTTGATTTCGCAACTAATATTAGGTTTAAATTTAGGAATCACTTTTCCCTATTTTTTTTAGATCTAAGTATTAGGATTTGGTTGAAATAACATTATGGTTTCCACATTCTCCCAAGTGCAACATCAAATTTAATATTGCACACAATAGATTCTCCTAGCCGCCCCCCTTTTCTTTAATAAACTTATTTTTACTTTTTGTCTCTTGGTTGAAAATTGAAAGTATCTACATGTGTTCCCCATTATTAAGTACTAATAATATAAAATTTAAACAATATATCATTTGGAGTGGCATACGCATGCAACCATGTGATTGATGTGAATCATACCTAGAAATTGAATGTATGATCTAAAATCAAAATTTTGAATTTCTTCGTCCTAATTTTTAGACTTTTTTTTAGCTTTCAACCCGCTGTTTGATGTCCGTATTGTAGTTCGACTAATTTGGATTTGCGCTGAATAAGACCTCATTCAGAACTTGAGAACTCTAATTAAAGAAGTAGCCCTATCCACTATACCATAACAATCCGTATTTACCTTATTTGATAGCATAAATAGCGTAAAAAATGATATTTTGGTAAAAGCATTTCTCTTCCTTTCTTTTCTTCTTATTATTGCTTAGTATTTGACATTTGATGTTCAATATTTGTTTTGGGATCCAATTAATTCAAATTTACACAGAAAAATCCCACTTTTGGAAGGTAAAGTATTCTCTACCAAAGGTGACTTCATAACTCAAAACTTTGAACTCGAGACCTTTGATTAAGGATAAAGAAATACTTGCCAAAATAAGATGCAGATTGAAGAACCTGAAATGGAACTTAACGTCTTTCTAGATAGATTATGGACTAGTTCAACTTGTGGAACAGCAGTAAGATAACAGTTGCAGCTGTCAAATCGAACTATTTCTTGGCAACTTGGACAATTTATAACGATGTTTGTCCCACATATCACTAGGAAGATCGAGATAAAAGAAAATGTGAACTTGGCACGAATGATATTTTATGATGCAGTATTCAGCATCAATTCTGGAAACAAAGAACATAAAACTGAACAGAGATGAAATTTGGCAAGTTCACCAACAATCAATGTTCATATAGAAGAATAAGAAACTATGGGATACAGAGTAGTTTTGTATATACACACTAAGAAATCTAATAATTTTTTTACTATGAATCCAATCTTTCATTGTAGTATTAACTTGAGGTCGTCATAGGAACATGCCACTTTGGACACCATCATGCTTTTAAATCATGAAAATTTAAATCTGAAACAAATCATCAATTGACTACGTATCACATATCCTAGATCTCTTCATAGTTAACCTAGTGATGATCAATATGGATGATGGTGAGATAGTTGAGATTATCAGACTCATGTATGGTTTGTACTAGTAGGAATAAAAACAATCTTGTTGGGAGAGTCATTTCTGAAATAGACCATACAAAATTGTCGAAATTCAAATTTAATTGGACTCCAATATGAATACTGAATATCAAAAAGAGAAATTAAAAAAAAAAAGAAAAGGAACTCGTACATGAGAAAATAGCCAGAGTTGGAGTTATATCAATTCACTTTGTTATCACTATATGAATTTGTTCTGATATAAAGTGAACATATACAACAAATATAAAGCGAATAAACTAACAAATATAAATATTCACCTTTTTAGGACCACTAATGTATTAGTCAAGGAATAATGACTAACATTTGGCAAATTCTTTTTAGAGTAAAGATTCTAGGAATTTTATTTTGTATCAAACAGCAAATTAATTAAACCTAAAATATTATCATTGCCCTTCACGTTGGGAGAAAAAAATAGAGATTTTGGATTAATCTTTGTCCATTTGTTGATTCTTGAAAATAAGTGCACAAAGAATCTATATGTGGATTTTCCATTCTCCAAAATCGTACTTTTGGATTCACATTTTAAGATGATTTCAGTTGATATTTATAATTTCCCATTTTAGATATGCATAAATAAACAATTAAACTTATATAACGTTGAACAAGCTAAGTAAACACACATCTTACATGACACAATATATTCTATATAATATAATACAAAATCAGTTCATTTATGTATTATGCCTTCTTGAAATGAAAATCTTATGCAGGTCGAATCAATTAATCAGAACTTTAATACGTGTATCGAACACCAATAAAAAAACAAAAACTAAAAATGTCCACTAAATCAATCCTATAGTAAGACATTATAGTTAAAGGAAAAACTTGCATTCTCTACAAATTATTATAAAAGGAAGAATTAGTGGAACTTTTGGCTTGTAACTTGTTGCCCCTTTTGCGTCTATTGTTGTTTCTGAATCGACATTTAGCTCCACAAGTTGATTAATCTAGGATGTATACTGATCGGTTCGGTTCGGTTTTTAAAGGATGTATACTGATTGGTTCGGTTCGGTTTTTAAAATTTTAATTTGATTTATCGATTTGTAGATATGCGAAATTATCATAGAACCATTAAGATATTAACTTATCAGGTATCAATTTATCGGTTATTGATCGGTTATCGGTTTAACCATTAAGATTTGGCAAAAAAAATCAATGAAAATAACTTATAAATAAGATAATAAACCAAATGAACCATGCACATGAGTTGACAAATTTTGCATCTTTCTCAAAAGTATAAACACTGACACATTGTAAAGTAATCGAGAGTTTAAGATAGTTAGAAATAAAGTATGAAATTAAACTCTAAGTTAAGAACTTTATCTAGTGAATGTATAAATATAATTTATTGTAATTTTCGACGGGTTATCGATTAATTAATCCATTTTAAAAAAAAAACTTCAAGCCGAACTATTACCAAAACCCCTAAATAAATAAAATTTCATATCCAATTAACGTTTCTTAATAAAGAGGAAGAGTCAGAGTCAAGTTTCATGTCCAACAAATTGCTTTATATAAAATAATATTTTAATTTTGTACTAGATTGAATCCATTCTTGTTTATTATTAATTAAAAAGTTTAGTATTGTAGTACTATAAGATACTCATTATAATAAAGATTCGTGCAAAAACGTGTGGATTGATATATTCCAAAATTAACAAAAAAAAATTACCATATAAATTGAGACTTTAATTTAGTATAAATGAGGTTTGATTCTAAAGGACATTTTTAATGGATGCAAACTATTTTTTAAAATTATAGTAGTAAGTGTATGCATGTGCAAATTGAGTTATTATTTTAATGAAAAACGTAGATAACTTTTCTTTACATATTAGATTTAAATGTTTCAGTACAAAAGTCGAAAAGTAAAAACAATTAATAGAAAATTACATAATGAAAAATAAAGAAAAGAAAATAATAAAAGAGAGTAATAGGTATATTTTGTATAGGTATCCTAGAATTAGAAGAACCTTGTCTTAATAATCGGAATAAAACATCTTTTAGCGGTAATAAATATACACATTAACAAAGAGTGATAATGTTTTTTTTACCAATATTAATTAATAGTCATTAGATCCAATGTCGCTATAGACTTTAGACATATTTACAAAGAATGTTAATTGCTTCTAAAAATACATATTTAGCAATGATTAAGCTATTACCGTTAATAAATTACCATCAAAGATCATTTTTAATGTAGCGTATGTTCCGCTCCTAGATTGAACTAATAAACTATTCAATCTTTTTTTACTTGTGCAAGTCTATTAGATAAAAAAAAAAATCTTCCAATAATAGCCTTATTTGAATTATCCTTTTTCGATCCATATCAACACTTCGTAGAATCTCTATGAGTTTGAGAATCTAGTTTTTTAGTTATTGAGTTTTAATTTGAATTAATAACTAAAAACATATAGATAGAATATTTTTATTCTAGACAAATTTGCCAAAACCCAATATATAAACTAGCATTTCGATGTTAATTTTGGCACTCAAAAAATATGGAATCCCATAGTGTGGAGAGAATTGAGACTCAAAATCAGATTCCACAAATTATGGAGTCTAGGAAAGGAACCTCTTTCTTTAGAACATGTTTCAATGGTATTAATGCATTATCAGGTAAACATCTCATTATTTTTGTTATTGTTTTCAAGACACATCCAAAAGTAGAAATAAGTAATTATCACTTAGCTTATCGAAGATATGATCCAAGATAAGAGATGAAAGTCGTGAATTAAGGTAAAAGGTTAGTAAAGTAGACATGCTGTCTAGTTTTCCTTATAAGTGGTATTAGTATTTTCTCCTCCTACTTTCTTATACTGGTTAGTTTTACTTGTTATTTCTTTTGTTTCGATTATTGTATTACTTGTTTGTGCTACTGATATACTCTTTTCTTTCTTGTTTTGTTATGCTTTACTTGAGTCGAGGGTCTATCGGAAACTACCTCTCTATCTTCATGGGGTAGGGATAAGGCTGCGTATATACACCAAATACCCTCTCCAGACACCCCACTTATGGGATTTCACTGAATATGTTGTTGTATAGTACTTTACTTGAAGTTATATGCACCGACAGAGTAAACATTTTTTTACGTTATTAGTATAATGGTCAACATGTTATAACAAGTTACTTATTATTATTTCTATCAATTATTAGTAGATTGGTCAACATGTTATAACAAGTTACTTATTATTATTTCTATCATCGATCTTACTTATGCTTATGATCACATAGATAAATTTATCTGTAATCCCCTTATAAGTGACCTGACTATATAAATATTTACGAGCTCGATATATAAAACTTAGGCTAATTTTTTTTCATTTTCCTATCATATAGGTATTGGAATAATATCAGTACCCTATGCACTTTCACAAGGAGGATGGTTATGTTTGATGCT
>NW_006239744.1:61380-65371 GCF_000226075.1 Solanum tuberosum
GTTTTTTCAATATTTTGGGTTGGTGCAATTGATGGTATTGGATTTGAAGAAAAAGGTGTGATTTGGAGATGGGATGGATTGATAAGTGCAATAAGTATGTATACATTTTGTTATTGTGGTCATGCTGTTTTCCCAACAATATGCAATTCCATGAAGGATAGGAGCCAATTTCCCAAGGTGATAATATCTTATTGATAAACATGTATTACTTTAGTTTCAGTTTACGTGGTACTTTTTGGGCATAATACATAAATGTGCCCTTTAACTTGGCCTCATTTTACGTTTATGTCCTTCAACTTTGGGTATGCACAAGTACGCACTTAAACTTGTATAAAGTTGAATAAGTAGACACATGAGTCCTACATGGCATTATACACGTAAGATACCACGTAGGATAAAAAAAATGACATGTAGGATGCCGTGTAGGACATGCGTGTCTATTTGTTCAAATTTATACAAATTTTAAGTGTCTATTTGTGCACACTGAAAGTTGAAGGGCATAAATGTGATTTGAAGCCAAGTTAAAGGGCATATTTATGTATTATGCCTACTTTTTGACTAGAAATAAATCTTAAGAAAGAAGGAAATATTTTTTTTGAAAGTTGTGGTTGTATATCGTTTCATGAAGGGCGTAAAGGAAATTTAAAGTTATGTTATTTTTCTGTTATAGAAAAATCGATGACATCTCTTTTGGGACGACAAATTAAAAATTATATAAAAGTACGTCAAAAAATGAGATGGAGGAAGTATTACTCCCGCGCCACATAGAAAGTGTTTCAACACTTGGAAGTTGGAGAGAAATACTCCAACCACAGAAATAGACAAAACAATACAAAAACATACAGAAAGACACAAAAATATACGGAACAGAAATCGCGATATGTACAACACTCGTTAATCCAATAACAAAGTATGCTCTTGTCGTCTCTCCAATTGCAACGGCTATTGAAGATAAATTACCTTTACGAAAGAGTAAATTTATCGTAAACTACTTCATCAGAACACTTTTTGTCATCTTCCATGTTCCATTCTTTCCCCTCCTCGATGATTGTGTCTTTTAGAATTAGTTCTTGAAGGTTGGGTAGTCTACCAATTCTTGAAAGTGTATCGGATGTCAGAGAGAGCCATTGCAACCTCATTTTCTTCAAGCTCAAAGGGTGTATATATAACTTAAATCCTTTTTTTTTTCTTTTTTGTCAAACAGGTTTTATTTGTGTGCTTTATATTAAGCACCATAACCTATGGATCAATGGCAACTATGGGGTACTTAATGTATGGACAAAATTTAATGTCACAAATAACATTAAATCTCCCTACCGGGAAAATTAGTTCAAAAATCGCGATATATACGACACTCGTTAATCCAATAACAAAGTATGCTCTTGTTGTCTCTCCAATTGCAACAACTATTGAAGATAAATTACCTTTACGAAAGAGTAAATTTATCGTAAGCTACTTCATCAGAACATTTTTAGTCATCAGCACTGTCATTGTGGCGTTAACCGTTCCATTCTTTGGATATGTCATGACATTTACGGGCGCTCTTTTGGGGGTTACCGTGTCGATATTGTTACCATGCCTATGCTACCTCAAGATCAAGAAGCCTTCATATTTGGAAGTTGTGTTTATTGGGATGATTTTGGTTTTTGGTTCTTCAGTTGCCATATCTGGAACTTACACTTCTTTGAAAAACATTATTAGTCATGTCTAGAGGTGATAGATGAACGGTTTGGACAAAATTTGGATGGGTCAGAATGGACTGAATCAATGGGTCGTTGCTCAATCATGTCCTAATTAGTCAAGATGGGCTAAATAATGGTTTGTAGATTACAACTAATACATAGTAATGAAAAGCAAGCACGCATACAATATCTCATCCGTTATAATAAAGAACACAAGTACATGTCTTGAGAATTTGTATGCGCTAGCTCGATCTGATCTGATCTGCAAAGAACATATATTGTATAAGTTAAAACAGTAATATTGGAACAAAACATAACATTTGTAAAAGGAAAGAAGTTAATGAAGCATACCTCAACCAAAGAAGACTACCTCAAGCTTGTCTTCTCCAGTAATTTCTTCAACATATTCCTTAATTTTGAAGATCGACTCTTTAAGCTGAGGGCTGCACAGTACTTTGATAAGCTTTAATGACGCAATATCTCCAAAACTGTCTGGGATCTCCATAAGCTTATCACATGAATCTATACCTAGTTTCTCGAGCACGGGAAAGGATTTCTCCATGTGACATCTTCCATGTTCCATTCTTTCCCCTCCTCGATGATTGCTTCTTCTAGAATTAGTTCTTGAAGGTTGGGTAGTCTACTAATTCTTGACAATGAATCGGATGTCCGAGCGGGCCCTTGCAACTTCATTTTCTTCAAGCTCAAAGGGAAGCCGTGTGTATATTCATGGAATGAATCCCAAGAAGAAGCAGATAAACTGAGATCTTCAAGTTCGTCAAGGACATCCAATCTTGGAAAACAAATCTTCTCTGCTGAACAATCTTCTGGTTGTGTGATACAGACTCTAAGGTTTTGAAGATTAGGAAACCTTTTGAAAAAATCCTCCGTGTCTTCTGAACCGGGAAGGTAGAGCTCATATAATGTTCTCAAATTTTCTAACCTTAAATCCTCATCTAACACAGTGATGTCCGGATCAAAGAGAGCACCCCCCATCATCCGTACATCTCGTAGCTTTGCAAGAGTCCAAAAACAAGGCGATAGCAACATGTGTGATCCCTTCGGGCCTTCCACCACCAGAGTTTCTAGATTGCAGAGGTTTGAAAATGACGGAGGGAGAGCTTTAGCCTTCGTCTGAATGTGTAAGTACTTCAAATGACTGAGCATACCAATTTGATTTAGCAAAGAATTTGTCAATGTTATGAACTTCAAATCCAAACTTTTAAGAAGCCTCAAGTGTTTTAGCTGACTCTTGCGAGGAAGACAAGCCTTATAGGCCTTCAGAATGAGGAGGTGTTTAACATAACGATTCTTCTTTTCTGGATTAAACACCACAAAATTTTCATCCAAATCAAAGAAACGATTGGTAATTACTCGTGCCATCATACCAGAAGAAGACGAAGCGTTTGAACCTCCTATGACGTCAAACATCTTTTCCTTTCTAGATTTTATATAACAAAAGTCATGCACAAGATCATGCATTTGGCAACTAAAATCATCGAGAGGTATTACCAAGCTACTTGAAATTAACTCATCCACTACTTCTTCTGCACTTCTCATCGAAATCTGCTGCACAAATCCTTGAGAAATCCACATATCTATCAAATGAGAGATAATTAAACGTTTGTCCTTTGGATAACCTGCAAGGCAAACAAAACACGGCTTTACGTGATCTGACAAATGGTCATAACTTAATTGTATAACCTTCACCACTTCCTCTTCATCCTTAAAAATAAAGGAACTCAAATTATTCAGAACTTCAAGCCACAAAGCCTCTTTCTTTTCCTTCCGTGAAATGACTCCACCGATTAGATCAAGTACTAAAGGAAGCCCATCACACTTTCGAGCTATCTTTTCTCCAACATCCTTTAGTTCATCAGGGCAACGTTCTTCTCCGAATACCTTTTTCTCTAATAACTCCCAACTTTCTTCTGATCTTAGCAATTGAAGATAAAGAGGATCACTATGGCATTTTCCATGCAAAGCCACTTCCTTTTTTCGACTTGTTAAAATCACTCTGCTTCCTTTCCGTAATTCAGGAAAAGGTCTTGTTAGCTCATCCAATGTTGCAGTATCCCACATGTCATCCAAGACAATAAGGTACCGCTTTCCACATAGTCGTTTCCGCAGCTTATCAGCAACGTCATCATCTATGTCATGATCCTCACTGAATTTTTCTTTCAAACCAATAACTTGATTGAAAATTTTCTGCAACAACTTTTTCTCATTACGTTCCTGGTCGACTGTGCACCAAGCACAAACATCGAAATGATCAACAATGGACTTATCATTATACACTCTGTAAGCCA